>NW_027258886.1:12500-49176 GCF_045791955.1 Oncorhynchus clarkii lewisi | reverse complement strand
CTCAGTAAGGTTCTCACAGCAAAGACTCAGTAAGGTTCTCACAGCACAAAGACTCAGTAAGGTTCTGACAGCACAAAGACTCAGTAAGGTTCTCACAGCACAGACTCAGTAAGGTTCTGACAGCACAAAGACTCAGTAAGGTTCTCACAGCACAGACTCAGTAAGGTTCTGACAGCACAAAGACTCAGTAAGGTTCTCACAGCACAAAGACTCAGTAAGGTTCTGACAGCACAAAGACTCAGTAAGGTTCAAACAGCACAGACTCAATAAGGTTCTGACAGCACAAAGACTCAGTAAGGTTCTCACAGCACAGACTCAATAAGGTTCTCACAGCACAGACTCAATCAGGTTCTGACAGCACAAAGACTCACTAAGGTTCTCACAGCACAAAGACTCACTAAGGTTCTCACAGCACAAAGACTCACTAAGGTTCTCACAGCACAAAGACTCACTAAGGTTCTCACAGCACAAAGACTCACTAAGGTTCTCACAGCACAGACTCAATCAGGTTCTGACAGCACAAAAACTCAATAAGGTTCTCAATGTTGTTGCAGCTGATCACTTTTGTCTGCCATGAACTGGAGTTTGGCATGTTAGTTTATCTTGGACCCTTGGCTTGACAACGCAAAATTTGCAGAAGGAAAGTAGGAAATTTGAAGTTCTGAATATTCCCTCTTAAACTTCTGATAAAGGTTCTGAATTGTGCCATTCAAGAAGCGCTTCTGGTTTTTCTTCTTGTTCCTCGTTAGTGTATCCTTTCCCCCTGTTGTTGTTCTGCTGTTGTCATCACATTCATAGAATCGAGTGAGTTTCTCTTCTGTGGCAGTGCTAATTCTGTTACACATTTTCCCTCGTTGCTTTTGCTGAAAATTCACATTTTCTTTTTGCATTTTGAAACAATCAAATCCTTCTCAAGTTCTTCGGAGTTCATTTACTGTTTTGTCTTTGTCTTTGGGGAATCTTGTCTCTTCATTTTGTTCATCAGTCGATCGTACTTTTTTTTGTATTTCTCAGCTTTCCGTAAAGCTTTATCAAGTTTGACATTTGTCATACTAAGATCTCTGTATGCTTTTGAGCGACCTCTTCCAACCTTTTTCCTTCCAGCAAGTATTCGACTTCTCATTCTTGTTGCAGACGACGAGGAAGGGGTATCAGGGTGTCAGGGGCAGGTAAGTCAGGGGCAGGTAAGTCAGGGGCAGGTAAGTCAGGGGCAGGTAAGTTAGGGGCAGGTAAGTCCGGGGCAGGTAAGTTAGGGGCAGGTAAGTCAGGGGCAGGTAAGTCAGGGGCAGGTAAGTCAGGGGCAGGAAAGTCAGGGGCAGGTATGTTAGCCTCATGTTCTGGCTGCAAGTCATCTGGTGACTGAGGTGGTGTGTTGCCTGATAGGTAGGTCTCCATTGCAACTGTTCTCTTTAAAGTCTGTCTTCTATTCCGTTGGTTACATTTCCATCTCTTGTTTCTTTGTTCTCGTTTTGTAAGCTCAGAGATAGATATAACTTCTCCATGTCTGTTTCCTTCCAGTATCTCTCCCTGTCTGTTTCCTTCCAGTATCTCTCCCTGTCTGTTTCCTTCCAGTATCTCTCCCTGTCTGTTTCCTTCCAGTATCTCTCCCTGTCTGTTTCCTTCCAGTATCTCTCCCTGACTGTTTCCTTCCAGTATCTCTCCCTGTCTGTTTCCTTCCAGTATCTCTCCCTGTCTGTTTCTTTCCAGTATCTCTCCCTGTCTGTTTCTTTCCAGTATCTCTCCCTTTTTTAAATTCAACATTTCTACTACAAATTAAAAAAAATATAGCCAGTTTGGAAATGACTAACAATTAAAATATTCTCTACACAAGCAATATTTACCTCGATTTATTAATGTTTTCTCATAGAAAAACATAGTAGAAGCTTAGAAGTCTGGGTCAGGGACAAGGGCAAAATAGTGAAATTGAAGTATAAAATGCATCTGAAAAGTAGCTGAAATACTTGATAGAGAGCTGTTCAAAAAACGTCTGGGATGATTCCAGATTGAATTTAACATACAAATATTTTTTTATTTTGTATAAAATCCCCAAAATATACCAGAGGAAAAAGAGGCGCCAGTAGTTGCAGAAGCACCCATCTACAGTATCTATAGTATCTACAGTATCTATAGTATCTACAGTACCTACAGTATCTACAGCCCACTACAGTATCTCAGTATCTATAGTATCTACAGTATCTATAGTATCTACAGTATCTATAGTATCTACAGCCCACTACAGTATCTCAGTATCTATAGTATCTACAGTATCTATAGTATCTACAGTATCTATAGTATCTACAGTACCTACAGTATCTACAGCCCACTACAGTATCTCAGTATCTATAGTATCTACCATATCTATAGTATCTACAGTATCTATAGTATCTACAGTACCTACAGTATCTACAGCCCCCTACAGTATCTCAGTATCTATAGTATCTACCATATCTATAGTATCTACAGTACCTACAGTATCTACAGCCCACTACAGTATCTCAGTATCTATAGTATCTACCATATCTATAGTATCTACAGTACCTACAGTATCTACAGCCCCCTACAGTATCTCAGTATCTATAGTATCTACCATATCTATAGTATCTACAGTACCTACAGTATCTACAGCCCCCCTACAGTATCTCAGTATCCATATCTACAATATACAGTGGGGAGAACAAGTATTTGACACACTGCCGATTTTGCAGGTTTTCCTACTTACAAAGCACGTAGAGGTCTGTAATTTTTATCATAGGTACATTTCAACTGTGAGAGACGGAATCTAAAACAAAAAATCATTGTATGATTTTTAAGTAATTAATTTACATTTTATTGCATGACATAAGTATTTGATCACCTACCAACCAGTAAGAATTCCGGCTCTCACAGACCTGTTAGTTTTTCTTTAAGAAGCCCTCCTGTTCTCCACTCATTACCTGTATTAACTGCACCTGTTTGAACTCGTTACCTGTATAAAAGACACCTGTCCACACACTCAATCAAACAGACTCCAACCTCTCCACAATGGCCAAAACCAGACAGCTGTGTAAGGACGTCAGGGATAAATTGTAGACCTGCACATGGCTGGGATGGGCTACTGGACAATAGGCAAGCAGCTTGGTGAGAAGGCAACAACTGTTGGCGCAATTATTAGAAAATGGATGAAGTTCAAGATGACGGTCAATCACCCTCGGTCTGGGGCTACATGCAAGATCTCACCTTGTGGGGCATAAATTATCATGAGGAAGGTAAGGGATCAGCTATAGTATCTACAGTATCTATTGTATCTATTGTCTCTCAGTATCTATAGTGTCTCAGTATTTACAGCATCTACAGTATCTACAGTATCTCAGTATCTACATAATCTATGGTATCTATAGTATCTACAGTATCTACAGTATCTCAGTATCTACATAATCTATAGTATCTCAGTATTTACAGTATCAACAGTATCTCTATCACCGTATCTACAGTATCTGTGTATCACAGTATCCATAGTATCTACAGTATCTACAGTATCTACAGTATTTACAGTATCTCAGCATCTACAGTATCTACAGTATCTACAGTATCTATAGTATCTACAGTATCTACAGTATCTACAGTATTTACAGTATCTCAGCATCTACAGTATCTACAGTATCTACAGCACCTATAGTATCTCAGCATCTACATTATCTACAGTTTTTACAGTATCTCAGCATCTACTGCATCTACAGTATCTACAGTATCTACAGTATCTATAGTATCTACAGTATCTATAGTATCTCAGTATTTACAGTATCTCAGCATCTACAGCATCTAAAGTATCTACAGTATCTACAGTATCAACAGTATCTACAATATCTCAGTACCTACAGCATCTCAGTATCTACAGCATCTACAGTATATATAGTATATAAGTATCTATAGTATCTCAGTATCTACAGTGTCTACATTATCGACCGTATCTACAGTATCTATAGTATCTATATTATCTCAGTATCTACAGCATCTAGAGTATCTACAGTATCTCAGTATGTATATTATCTAAGTATCTACAATATCTACAGTATCTATAGTATATCAGTATCTTCAGTATATCAGTATCTATAGTATCTACAGTATCTCAGTATCAATAGTATATCAGTATCTACAGTATCTAAGTATCTACAGTATCTATAGTATCTACAATATCTCAGTATGTATTGTATCTAAGTATCTACAGTATCTACAGTATCTACTGCATCTGTAGTATATCCGTATCTACAGTATCTACAGTATCTATAGTATCTCAGTATCTACAGTATCTACAGTGTATATATAGTATATCAGTATCTACAATATCTATAGTATCTACAGTACCTACAGCATCTACAGTACCTACAGTATCTACAGTATCTATAGTATCTCAATATCTACAGTATCTATAGTATCTCAGTATCTACAGTATCTACAGTATATATAGTATATCAGTATCTACAGCATCTACAGTATCTACAGTATCTACAGTATATATAGTATATCAGTATCTACAGCATCTACAGTATCTATAGTATCTACAGTATATATAGTTATCAGTATCTACTGTATCTACAGTATCTCAGTACCTACAGTATATACAGTATCTAGAGTATCTACAGTATCTCAGTACCTACAGTATCTACAGTATCTACAGTATATATAGTATATCAGTATCTGCAGTATCTAAGTATCTACAGTATCTACCGTATCTGTAGTATATCAGTATCTACAGAATCTACAGTATCTAAGTATCTGCAGTATCTACAGTATCTATAGGATCTACAGTATATATAGTATATCAGTATCTATTGTATCTACAGTATCTCAGTACCTACAGTATATACAGTATCTAGAGTCTCTACAGTATCTCAGTACCTACAGTATCTACAGTATCTACAGTATATATAGTATATCAGTATCTGCAGTATCTAAGTATCTACAGTATCTACCGTATCTGTAGTATATCAGTATCTACAGTATCTACAGTATCTAAGTATCTGCAGTATCTACAGTATCTATAGTATCTACAGTATCTATAGTATCTATAGTATCTACAGTATATCAGTATCTACAGTATCTATAGTATCTACAGTAACTACATTATCTATAGAATCTACAGTATCTACATTATCTATAGAATCTACAGTATCTACAGTATCTATAGTATGTACATTATCTATAGTATGTACACAACTACATTATCTATAGTATCTACATTATCTCAGTATCTACAGTATCTATGGTATCTACATTATCTATAGTATCTACAGTATCTACAGTATCTACAGTATCTACTGTATCTGTAGTATATCAGTATCTACAGTATCTACAGTATCTAAGTATCTGCAGTATCTGCAGTATCTACAGTATCTACAGTATCTATAGTATCTATAGTATCTACAGTATATCAGTATCTACAGTATCTATAGTATCTACAGTAACTACATTATCTATAGAATCTACAGTATCTACATTATCTATAGAATCTACAGTATCTACAGTATCTATAGTATGTACATTATCTATAGTATGTACATAACTACATTATCTATAGTACATACATTATCTATAGTACCTACAGTGTCTACATTATCTATAGTATCTACATTATCTCAGTATCTACAGTATCTATGGTATCTACATTATCTATAGCATCTACAGTATCTACAGTATCTACATTATCTACAGTATATATAGTATATCAGTATCTACAGTATCTAAAGTATCTATCGACATGATCTATAGTATGTACAGTATCTATAGTATCTACAGTAACTACATTATCTGTATAATCTACAGAGTCTACAGTATCTACAGTATCTACATTATCTATAGTATCTACAGTATCTATAGAATCTACAGTAGCTACAGTATCTATAGTATCTACAGTAACTACATTATCTATATAATCTACAGAGTCTACAGTATCTATAGTATCTACATTATCTATAGTATCTACAGTATCTACATTATCTATAGTATCTACAGTATCTATAAAATCTACAGTAGCTACAGTATCTATAGTGTCTATAGTATATCAGTATCTACAGTATCTATAGTATCTACAGTATCTATAGTATCTACAGTAACTACATTATCTATAGAATCTACAGTATCTGCATTATCTATAGCATGTACAGAACTACATTATCTATAGTACCTATGTTATCCATAGTATCTAGTGTCTACATTATCTATAGTATCTACACTATCTATAGTATCTACATTATCTCCATATCTACAGTATCTATGGTATCTACATTATCTATAGTATCTACAGTATCTACAGTGTCTACATTATCTATAGTATCTACATTATCTACAGTATATATAGTATATCAGTATCTGCAGTATCTAAGTATCTACAGTGTCTACAGTATCTACCGTATGTGTAGTATCTACAGTATCTCAGTATCTACATGATCTACATTAGCTATATTATCTACGGTATCTACAGTATCTACACTATCTACATTATCTCAGTATCTACAGTATTTCAGTATTTACAATAACTACAGTATATATAGTATTAACAGTATCTCAGTATCTACATTATCTATAATATTTCAGTATCTCATCCACGGTATCTATTTTATCTACAGTATCTACAAAAAATATTGACATTTTCTAGGGTCTACATTCTCTATCGTATCTACAGCATCTCAGTATTTACATTATCTATAGTATCTCAGTATCTACAGTATGTCAGTATCTACAGGATCACATTATCTACAGTTTCAACAGTCTGTACATTATCCCATTATCTTCATTCTCCTCCCCTTCACAACTGCAGATGTTTACAATTCATTAATTGTTTGGTTGATTGATTGGCTCATTTGTTGATTGATCACTCACTCTTGCCCTTGTTGTGGGTGTTGCAATAGTTGATGCAGCATCTGGCTCTGTTGCAGGTCCTGGCAACTCCCACTGGAGGTGGGACCAATGGGGTACTGCGAGATCATTGGCTCAGGCTTTAGGTACATGTCCCGGTGCATGTTTGGATAGCCATGGCCATGCGGGGGGAGCGGCTGCGAGGTCATGTGACACATGTTCTCTGGTGTCATGGTCCTCAGCATGTGAGTGTCTGGAAGACAGGAAGAAAGACAAGAAGGAAGACAGGGAGGAAGACAGGAAGACAGGGGGGAAGACAGGGAGAAGGACAGGAAGACAGGGAGGAAGACAGGGAGGAAGACAGGGAGGAAGACGGGGAGAAAGGCAGGGAGGAAGACATTTTTATGCAGTATTATCAAGTTCTGCCTGTTCTGATCATCATACTGTATCATCTGATGGGACAGTGCCTTAGACCGCTGTGCCTTCGGGAAGTATTCAGGCACCTTGACTTTTCCCACATTTTGTTACGTTATGGCCTTATTCTAAAAGGGATTACTATACACACAATACTCCATAAAGACAAAGCGAAAATAGGTTTTTATAAAAAAAAAAAATTGACATTATTTACATAAGTATTCAGATCCTTTGCTATGAGACTCGAACTTGAGCTCAGGTGCATCCTGTTTCGATTGATCATCCTTGAGATGTTTTTAAATTCAATTGAATGGACATGATTTGGAAAGGCGCACGCCTGTCTATATAAGTTCCCACAGTTCACAGGGCATGTCAGAGCAAAAACCAAGCCATGTGGTCATAGGAATTGTCCGTAGAGGGTCGAGACAGGATTGTGTCAAGGCACAAATCTGGGGAAGGGTACCAAAACATTTCTGCAGCATTGAAGGTCCCCAAGAACACAGTGGCCTCCATCATTCTGAAATGGAAGACGTTTAGAACCACAAAGACTCTTCCTAGAGCTGGCCGCCCGGTCAAACTGAGCAATCAGAGGAGAAGGGCCTTGGTCAGGGAGGTGACCTAGAACCTGATGGTCCCTCTGTGGAGATGGGAGAACCTTCCAGAAGGACAACCATCTCTGCAGCACTCCACCAATCATGTCTTTATGGTAGAGTGACCAGACGGAAGCCACTCCTAAGTAAAAGGCTCATGACAGCCCGCTTGGAGTTTGCCAAAAGGCACCTAAAGGACACTGACTATGAGAAACAAGATTTAACTCCTTGGCCTGAATGCCTAGTGTCTTTTCCAGAGGAAACCTGACATTATCCCTACGTTGAAGCATGATGGTGGCAACATCATGCTGTGGGATGTTTTTCAGCAGCAGGGACTGGGAGACTAGTCAGGATCGAGGCAATGATGAACTTAGCAAAGTACTTAGAGATCATTGATGAAAACCTGCTCCAGAGCATTCAGGACCTCAGACTGGGGCGAAGGTTCACCTTCTAACAGGACAACGACCTGTTTGAAAATTCTGAAAACCTGTGCTTTATTTTGTCATTATGGGGTATTGTGTTTAGATTGATGAGGAAAAAAATACAAAGTATTCCATTTTAAGGCTGTGACGTAACAAAATGTGGAAAAAGTCAAGGGGTCTGAATGGACGAAGGCACCGTCCATAAACATCTATGTGCATATACAATAGAAGTTCCTAGTCCTGGTTATCACTGAGTCTGATAACTTGATCCAAATACACTGAAGACAGACACAGGGTCAAACCAGCGTTCTTTGTCCAGTGTAAAAACTCCTTAGTCCTTGCCGATGACAAGCATACTCATAACATGATGCAGCCACCACCATGTTTGAAAAAATGAAGTGTAGTACTCAGTGATGTGTTGTGTTGGATTTGCCCCAAACATAACACTTTGTAAGAAACATAATGTTAATTTCTTTGCCACATTTTTTGCAGTATTTCTTTAGATGCATGTTTTGGAATGTTTTTATTCTGTCCTTTTTATTCTGTACAGGATTCCTTCTTCTCACTCTGTCAATTAGGTTAGTATTGTGGAGTTACTACAATATTATTAATCCATTCTCAGTTTTCTCCTTTCACAACCATTAACTTAAACTTTGTAACTGTTTTAAAATGGTGAATTCCCTGAGGGGTTTACTTCCTTTCCGACACCTGTATCTTTGTAGTGGAAGGACACCTGTATCTTTGTGGTGGAAGGACACCTGTATCTTTGTAGTGACTGGGTGTATTGATACACCATCCAAAGTGTAATTAATAACTGCTCAAAGGGATATTAATGTCTGCTTTTTATTTTATTTTTTTATTTCACCTTTATTTAACCAGTTAGTCCAGTTGAGAACAAGTTCTCATTTACAACTGTGACCTGGCCAAGATAAAGCAAAGCAGTGCAACACAAACAACAACACAGAGTTACACATGGAGTAAACAAACGTACAGTCAATAACACAATAGAAAAAGTATATATACAGTGTGTGCAAATGAGGTAAGGAGGTAAGGCAATAAATAGGCCATAGTAGCGAAGTAATTACAACTTAGCAAATGAACACTGGAGTGATAGATGTGCAGATGATGATTTGCAAGTAGAAATACTGGAAATACTGGTGTGCAAAAGAGAAGAAAAGTAAATAAAACAATATGGGGATCAGGTAGGTAGATTGGATGGCTATTTACAGATGGGCTATTTACAGATGGGCTGTGTACAGTTGCAGTGAACGGTAAGCTGCTCAGATAGCTGATGCTTAAAGTTAGTGAGGGAGATATAAGTCTCCAACTTCAGCAATTTTTGCAATTCGTTCCAATCATTGGCAGCAGAGAACTGTAAGGAAAGGCGGCCAAAGGAAGTGTTGACTTTGGGGATGACCAGTGAAATACACCTGCTGGAGCGCGTGCTACGGGTGGGTGTTGTTATGGTGACCAGTGAGCTGAGATAAGGCGGAGCTTTACCTAGCAAATACTTATAGATGACCTGGAGCCAGGCGACGAATATGCAGCGAGGGCCAGCCGACGAGAGCATACAGGTCGCAGTGTTAGGTTGTTGACGGGGCTTTGGTGACAAAACGGATGGCACTGTGATAGACTGCATCCAGTTTGCTGAGTAGAGTGTTGGAGGCTATTTTGTAAATGACATCACCAAAGTCGAGGATCAGTACGATTGTCAGTTTTACGAGGAAGCAGATTCTAGATTTAATTTTGGATTGGAGATGTTTAATATGAGTCTGGAAGGAGAGTTTGCAGTCTAACCAGACACCTAGGTATTTATAGTTGTCCACATATTCTAAGTCATGATTTTTTTTACCAATAGGTGACCTTCTTTGTGAAGCATTGGAAAACCTCCCTGGTCTTTGTGGTTGAATCTCTATATAAAATTCACTGCTCGACTGAGGGACCTTACAGATAATTGTGTAGGGTACAGAGATGAGGCAGTCATTAAAACATCTGGTTAACACTGTTATTACACACAGTCCACTTTTTACTCCTGAACGTATTTAGGGTTGCCACAAGAAAGGAGTTAAATACTTAATGACTCAAGACAATTCAGCTTTTACTTTTTTAAATTAAGTTGTAAACATTTCTAAAAACATAAATCTAAATCTAAATGTAACAAAATGTGGAAAAAGTGAAAAGGGTGTGAATACAATCTGAAGGCCCTGTGTTTATCCAATACAGAAATACAGTGCTATCATTTTAATTCTGTCTCATCTCGTTGGTAATCAGGGCAGGTTCCCTCCACCTTAGGCTAATGGTACTTTCCATTGTTTCTTCCTGGAGGTCTGCCAATCAGATAACACCTTCCACACCTTCTCACTGATGGGAAAGACCAACACGGGTGTGTGTGAGGGTCAGGACGTAAGAACGTTGTGTTGACACTTGTAGACTACTTGTGTTGCCTTCTACAACTTGCATTGGAATGCAGAAAGATACATATCATTTCAGTGAGAAATATACTGTAGGTAATCCAGCTATTATGTGAATATTTCAGAGTTCCATCAGGTATTTAACATAGCAGCCTACATGCAAAAATATTACAGTACAATACAATACTGTAGTAGCCCTCGACCATGTAGTATTTACTATGGAATTTTGTAGTACTCGGTCCTCCTTCTCCTGTAGTCCACAATCATCTCCTTTGTCCTGATCACGTTGAAGGAGAGGTTGTTGTCCTGGCACCACACTGCCAGGTCTCTGACCTCCCTATAGGCTGTCTCATCGTTGAGGGAGAGGTTGTTGTCCTGGTAACACACTGTCAGGTCTCTGACCTCCTCCCTATAGGCTGTCTCATCGTTGTCTGTGATCAGGCCTACCACTGCCTAAACTTAATGATGGTGTTGGAGTCGTGCTTGGCCACGCAGTCATGGATGAACAGGGAATACAGGAGGGGACAGAGCATGCACCCCTGAGGGGCCCCCGTGTTGAGGATCAGCATGGCAGATGTGTTGTTACCTATGCTTTTTAATTTTTTAATTTTTAATTTTACCTTTAGTTAACTAGGCAAGTCAGTTAAGAACAAATTCTTATTTTCATTGAGGGCCTAGGAACAGTGGGTTATCTGTCTGTTCAGGGTTAGAACAACAGATTTGGACCTTGTCAGCTCAGGGATTTGAACTTGCAACCTTCCGGTTACTAGTTCAACTCTCTAACCACTAGGCTACCCTGAGCCACCAGGAGGCAGCTCGTCAGGAAGTCCAGGATCCAGTTGCGGAGGGAGGTGTTTAGTCCCAGGGTCCTTGGCTTTGTGATGAACTTCGTGGGCACTATGGTGTCGAACATTGAGCTGTTGTCAATGAACAGCATTCTCACATAGGTGTTCCTTTTGTCCAGGTGGTAAAGGGCAGTGTGGAGTGCAATAGAGACTGCAATCATCTGTGGATCTGTTGGGGCGGTATGCGAATTTGAGTGGGTCTAGGGTTTCCGGGATGACGTTGATGATGTGAGCTATTACCAGCCTTTCAAAGCACTTCATGGCTACAGACGTGAGAACTACAGGGCGGTAGTCATTTAGGCAGGTTACCTTCGCTTTCTTGGGCACAAGGACAATGGTGGTCTGCTTGAAACATGTAGGTATTACAGACTCAGGGAGAGGTTGAAAATGTCAGTGAAGACTTACCAGTTTGTCCGCCCATGCTCACAGTACATGTCCTGGTAATCCGTCTGGCCCCGTGGCCTTGTGAATGTTAACCGGTTTAATGGTCTTGCACACATCGTCCAGAATAGCTGGTGCTCTCATACATTCAGTGTTGTTTGCCTCGAAGCGAGCATAAAAGGCATTTAGCTCATCTGGTAGGCTCGCGTCACTGTGCAGCTCGCGGCTGGGTTTCCCTTTGTAGAACGTAATAGTTTTCAAGTCCTGCCACATCCGACGAGCATCAGATCCGGTGTAGTAGGATTCAATCTTAGTCCTGTGTTGATGCTTTACCTGTTTGATGGTTCATCTGAGGGCATAGCGGGATTTCTTATACGTGTCTGGATTAGTATCCCGCTCCTTGAAAGGGGCAGCTCTAGCCTTGAGCTCATTGCGAATGTTGCCTGTAATCCATGGCTTCTCGTTGGGTTATGTACGTACGGTCACTGTGGGGTCAATGTTGTCGACACAGTGCATTTGGAAAGTATTCAGACCCCTTGACCTTTTCCACATTTTGTTAGGTTACAGCCTTCATCTAAAATGGATTCAATTGTTTTTTTCCTTCATAAATCTACACACAATACCCTATAATGACAAAACAAAAACAAGTTTATATTTTTTGCAAATGTATTACAAATAAAAAAACAGAAATATCATATTTACATTTTCAGACCCTTTACTCAGTACATTGTTGAAGCACCTTTGGCAGCGACAACAGCCTCAAATCTTCTTGAGTATGACGCTACAAGCTTGGCACACCTGTATTTGAAGTTTCTCCCATTCTTTCCCAACAGATCGTCTCAAGCTTAGTCAGGTTGGATGGGGAGCGTCGCGCTGCACAGCTTTTTTCAGTTTTCTCCAGAGATATCCGATCAGGTTCAAGTCCGGGCTCTGGCTGGGCCACTCAAGGACATTCAGAGACTTGTCCCGAATCCACTTCTGCATTTTCTTGGTTCTGTGCATTGGGTCCTGAGAACTCTGGAGCAGGTTTTCATCAAGGATCTCTCTGTACTTTGCTCCGTTCATCTTTCCCTGCCACTGAAAAACATCCCCACAGCATGATGCTGCCACCCCCATGCTTCACCGTAGGAATGGTGCCATGTTTCTTCCAGATGTGATGCTTGATATTTAGGCCAAAGTGTTCAATCTTGGTTTCATCAGACCAGAGAATCTTGTTTCTGAGTCTTTAGTTGCCTTTTGGCTGTCACATGCCTTTTACAGAGGAGTGGCTTCTGTGTGGCCACTCTACCATAAAGACATGATTGGTGATTCCATCTCCACAGAGGATCGCTGGAGCTCTGTCAGAGTGACCATCGGGTTCTTGGTCACTTCCCTGACCAAGGCCCTTCTCCCCAGATTGCTCAGTTTGGCCGGGCGGCCAGCTCTAGGAAGAATCTTAGTGGTTCCAAACTTCTTCCATTTAAGAATGATGGAGGCCACTGTGTTCTTGGGGATCTTCAATGCTGCAGACATATTTTGGTATCCTTCTCCAGATCTGTGCCTCAAACACAATCCTGTCTTAGACCTCTACGGATAATTCCTTCAACCTTATGGCTTGTTGTTTGCTTTGACATGCACTGTCAACTGTGAGACCTTACATAGACAGGTGTGTTCATTTCCAAATAATGTCCAATCAATTGAATTTACCGCAGGTGGACTCCAATCAAGTTGTAAAACCATCTCATGGATGATGAATGGAAACAGGATGCACCTGAGCTCAATTTCGAGTCTCATAGCAAAGGGACTGTATACTTATGTAAATAAAGTAGTTCAGTTTTTAAAATTTTTAATAGATTTGCTACAATATACAATTGTGTGTAGATTGATGAGGATTTTATTTGATTAATTTTAGAATAAGGCTGTAACGTAACAAAATGTGGAAAAAGTCAAGGGATCTGAATACTTTTCGAATGCACTGTATCCTCCTCAATTACCTTGACTACCCCGGCACATCGGTACCCCTAGTACGTATGTGGTGGTATCCTCTTCAATTACCTTGACTACCCTGTATACCTATATATGCTGACACATCATAGTCCTTTAACACTGAGCTGACACATCATAGTCCTTTAACACTGAGCTGACACATCATAGTCCTTTAACACTGAGCTGACACATCATAGTCCTTTAACACTGAGCTGACACATCATAGTCCTTTAACACTGAGCTGACACATCATAGTCCTTTAACACTGAGCTGACACATCATAGTCCTTTACCACTGAGCTGACAAATCATAGTCCTTTACCACTGAGCTGACAAATCATAGTCCTTTACCACTGAACTGACAAATCATAGTCCTTTACCACTGAACTGACACGTCATAGTCCTTTACCACTGAACTGACCAATCATAGTCCTTTACCACTGAGCTGACCAATCATAGTCCTTTAACACTGAGCTGACACATCATAGTCCTTTACCACTGAGCTGACCAATCATAGTCCTTTACCACTGAACTGACCAATCATAGTCCTTTACCACTGAACTGACCAATCATAGTCCTTTACCACTGAACTGACACATCATAGTCCTTTACCACTGAGCTGACCAATCATAGTCCTTTACCACTGAGCTGACCAATCATAGTCCTTTACCACTGAACTGACACGTCATAGTCCTTTACCACTGAACTGACCAATCATAGTCCTTTACCACTGAACTGACCAATCATAGTCCTTTACCACTGAACTGACACATCATAGTCCTCCACTTCCTCCATTTCTGCCTACTTATCCTCCTCCTCATTGTCTTCAAACATTTCTTGAATACCCAACCCCCTTTCCTGACTAACTCACTGACTGAGTCAGTGTCTTTTCTTATCTCTCTCTCTCTGGTCTTTCACTCTCTCTTCATATCTACTCTACTCTGCTCTAACTCCCAACACCAACCCCATATCCTTTAGTCCATCAACCCCAACACAATATCCTTTACTCCATCAAGCCCAACACCATATCCTCTAGTCCATCAACAACATATCCTTTAGTCCATCAACCCCAACACCATATCCTTTAGTCCATCAACACAATATCCTTTAGTCCATCAACCCCAACACCATAACCTTTAGTCCATCAACCCAAACATCATATCCTTTAGTCCATCAACACCATATCCTCTAGTCCATCAACACCATATCCTCTAGTCCATCAACACCATATCCTTTAGTCCATCAACCCCAACACCATATCCATTAGTCCATCAACCCCAACACCATATCCTCTAGTCCATTAACACCATATCATTTAGTCCATCAACCCAACACCATATCCTTTAGTCCATCAACCCCAACACCATATCCTCTAGTCCATTAACACCATATAATTTAGTCCATCAACCCAACACCATATCCTTTAGTCCATCAACCCCAACACCATATCCATTAGTCCATCAACCCCAACACCATATCCTTTAGTCCATCAACCCCAACACCGTATCCTTTACTCCATCAACCCAAACACCATATCCTTTAGTCCATCAACACCATATCCTTTATTCCATCAAATTCAACACCATATCCTTTTCTCCATCAACCCCAACACCATATCCTCTAGTCCATCAACACCATATCCTTTAGTCCATCAACCCCAACACCCTATCCTCTAGTCCATCAACACCATATCCTTTAGTCCATCAACCCCAACACCATATCCTTTACTCCATCAACCCCAACACCGTAACCTTTAGTCCATCAACCCCAACACCGTATCCTCTAGTCCATCAACCCCAACACCATATCCTTTAGTCCATCAACCCCAACACCGTATCCTTTAGTCCATCAACCCCAACACCATATCCGTTACTCCATCAAGCCCAACACCATATCCTCTAGTCCATCAACACCATATCCTCTAGTCAGTCAACACAATATCCTCTAGTCCATAAACAACATATCCTTTTCCATCAACCCCAACACCATATCCTTTAGTCCATCAACACAATATTCTTTAGTCCATCAACCACAACACCACAACCTTTAGTCCATAAACCCCAACACCATATCCTTTAGTCCATCAACACCGTATCCTTAAGTCCATCAACACCATATCCTCTAGTCCATCAACACCATATCCTTTAGTCCAACAACCCCAACACCATATCCATTAGTCCATCAACCCCAACACCATATCCTTTAGTCCATCAACCACAACACCACAACCTTTAGTCCATAAACCCCAACACCATATCCTTTAGTCCATCAACACCGTATCCTTAAGTCCATCAACACCATATCCTCTAGTCCATCAACACCATATCCTTTAGTCCAACAACCCCAACACCATATCCATTAGTCCATCAACCCCAACACCATATCCTTTAGTCCATCAACCCCAACACCGTATCCTTTACTCCATCAACCCAAACACCATATCCTTTAGTCCATCAACACCATATCCTTTATTCCATCAACCCCAACACCATATCCTCTAGTCCATCAGCCCCAACACCATATCCTTTAATCCATCAACACCATATCCTTTATTCCATCAACCCCAACGCCATAACACCTAGTCCATCAACACCATATCCTTTAGTCCATCAACCCCAACACCATATCCTCTAGTCCATCAACACCATATCCTTTAGTCCATCAACCCCAACACCATATCCTTTACTCCATCAACCCCAACACCATATCCTTTTGTCCATCAACCCCAACACAATATCCTTTAGTCCATCAACCCCAAAACCGTATCCTTTAATTCCATCAACCCCAACACCATATCATTTAGTCCATCAACCCCAACACCATATCCTTTAGTCCAACAACCGCAACACCATATCCTCTAGTCCATCAACACCATATCCTTTAGTCCATCAACCCCAACACCGTGTCCTCTAGTTCATCAACACCATATCCTCTAGTCCATCAACACCATATCCTTTAGTCCATCAACCCCAACACCATATCCTTTACTCCATCAACCCCAACGCCATATCATCTAGTCCATCAACACCATATCCTTTAGTCCATCAACCCCAACACCATATCCTCTAGTCCATCAACACCATATCCTTTGGTCCATCAACCCCAACACCATATCCTTTACTCCATCAACCCCAACACCATATCCTTTTGTTCATCAACCCCAACACCATATCCTTTAGTCCATCAACCCCAACACCGTATCCTTTAATTCCATCAACCCCAACACCATATAATTTAGTCCATCAACCCCAACACCATATAATTTAGTCCATCAACCCCAACACCATATCCTTTAGTCCAACAACCGCAACACCATATCCTCTAGTCCATCAACACCATATCCTTTAGTCCATCAACCCCAACACCGTATCCTCTAGTCCATCAACACCATATCCTCTAGTCCATCAACACCATATCCTTTAGTCCATCAACCCCAACACCATATCCTTTACTCCATCAACCCCAACACCATATCCTTTAGTCCATCAACACCATATCCTTTACTCCATCAACCCCAACACCATATCCTTTAGTCCATCAACACCATATCCTTAATTCCATCAACCCCAACACCATATCATCTAGTCCATCAACACCATATGCTTTAGTCCATCAACCCCAACACCATATCCTCTAGTCCATCAACACCATATCCTTTAGTCCATCAACCCCAACACCATATCCTTTACTCCTTCAACCCCAACACCATATCCTTTAGTCCATCAACCCCTTAATTTTTAGTCCATCAACACCATATCCTTTAGTCCATCAACCCCAACACCGTATCCTTTAATCCATCAACTCCAACACCATATTCTCTAGTCCATCAACACCATATCCTTTAGTCCATCAACCCCAACACCATATCCTCTAGTCCATCAACACCATATCCTTTTCTCCATCAACCCCAACACCATATCCTTTACTCCATCAACCCCAACACCATATCGTCTAGTCCATCAACCCCAACACCATATCCTTTAGTCCATCAACCCCAACACCATATCCTTTACTCCATCAACCCCAACACCATATCGTCTAGTCCATCAACCCCAACCCCAACACCATATCCTTTAGTCCATCAACCCCAACACCATATCCTTTAGTCCATCAGCCCCAACACCATATCCTCTAGTTCATCAGCCCCAACACCATATCCTTTAATCCATCAACCCCAACACCATATCCTCTAGTCCATCAACACCATATCCTTTAGTCCATCAACACCATATCCTCTAGTCCATCAACACCATATCCTCTAGTCCATCAACACCGTATCCTTTAGTCTATCAACCCCAACACCATATCCTCTAGTCCATCAACCCCAACACCATATCCTTTAGTCCATCTACCCCAACACTGTATCCTTTAATCCATCAACTCCAACACCATATCCTCTAGTCCATCAACACCGTATCCTTTAGTCCATCAACCCCAACACCATATCCTCTAGTCCATCAACACCATATCCTTTACTCCATCAACCCCAACACCATATCCTTTAGTCCATCAACCCCAACACCATATCCTCTAGTTCATCAGCCCCAACACCATATCCTTTAATCCATCAACCCCAACACCATATCCTCTAGTCCATCAACACCATATCCTTTAGTCCATCAACACCATATCCTCTAGTCCATCAACACCATATCCTCTAGTCCATCAACACCGTATCCTTTAGTCTATCAACCCCAACACCATATCCTCTAGTCCATCAACCCCAACACCATATCCTTTAGTCCATCTACCCCAACACTGTATCCTTTAATCCATCAACTCCAACACCATATCCTCTAGTCCATCAACACCGTATCCTTTAGTCCATCAACCCCAACACCATATCCTCTAGTCCATCAACACCATATCCTTTACTCCATCAACCCCAACACCATATCCTTTAGTCCATCAACCCCAACACCATATTGTCTAGTCCATCAACCCCAACACCATATCCTTTAGTCCATCAACCCCAACACCATATCCTTTACTCCATCAACCACAACACCATATCGTCTAGTCCATCAACCCCAACACCATATCCTTTAGTCCATCAACCCCAACACCATATCCTTTAGTCTATCAACCCCAACACCATATCCTCTAGTCCATCAGCCCCAACACCATATCCTTTAATCCATCAACCCCAACACCATATCCTCTAGTCCATCAACCCCAACACCATATCCTCTAGTCCATCAACCCCAACACCATATCCTCTAGTCCATCAACCCCAACACCATATCCTCTAGTCCATCAGCCCCAACACCATATCCTTTAATCCATCAATCCCAACACCATATCCTCTAGTCCATCAGCCCCAACACCATATCCTTTAATCCATCAATCCCAACACCATATCCTCTAATCCATCAACCCAAACACCATATCCTTTAATCCATCAACCCCAACACCATATCCTCTAGTCCATCAATCCCAACACCATATCCTTTAGTCCATCAGCCCCAACACCATATCCTCTAGTCCATCAGCCCCAACACCATATCCTTTAATCCATCAATCCCAACACCATATCCTCTAGTCCATCAGCCCCAACACCATATCCTTTAATCCATCAATCCCAACACCATATCCTCTAATCCATCAACCCAAACACCATATCCTTTAATCCATCAACCCCAACACCATATCCTCTAGTCCATCAATCCCAACACCATATCCTCTAATCCATCAACCCAAACACCATATCCTTTAATCCATCAACCCCAACACCATATCCTCTAGTCCATCAATCCCAACACCATATCCTCTAATCCATCAACCCAAACACCATATCCTCTAATCCATCAACCCCAACACCATATCCTTTAGTCCATCAACCCCAACACCATATCCTCTAGTCCATCAACACCATATCCTCTAGTCCATCAACACCATATCCTCTAGTCCATCAACACCATATCCTCTAGTCCATCAACCCCAACACCATATCCTCTAGTCCATCAACCCCAACACCATATCCTCTAGTCCATCAACCCCAACACCATATCCTCTAGTCCATCAACCCCAACACCGTATCCTCTAGTCCATCAACCCCAACACCGTATCCTCTAGTCCATCAACCCCAACACCATATCCTTTAATCCATCAACCCCAACACCATATCCTCTAGTCCATCAATCCCAACACCATATCCTCTAATCCATCAACCCAAACACCATATCCTCTAATCCATCCCCAACACCATATCCTCCATAGTCCATCAATCCCAACACCATATCCTCTAATCCATCAACCCAAACACCATATCCTCTAATCCATCAACCCCAACACCATATCCTTTAGTCCATCAACCCCAACACCATATCCTCTAGTCCATCAACACCATATCCTCTAGTCCATCAACACCATATCCTCTAGTCCATCAACACCATATCCTCTAGTCCATCAACCCCAACACCATATCCTCTAGTCCATCAACCCCAACACCATATCCTCTAGTCCATCAACCCCAACACCATATCCTCTAGTCCATCAACCCCAACACCATATCCTCTAGTCCATCAACCCCAACACCGTATCCTCTAGTCCATCAACCCCAACACCGTATCCTCTAGTCCATCAACCCCAACACCGTATCCTCTAGTCCATCAACCCCAACACCATATCCTCTAGTCCATCAACCCCAACACCATATCCTCTAGTCCATCAACCCCAACACCATATCCTCTAGTCCATCAACACCATATCCTCTAGTCCATCAACCCCAACACCATATCCTCTAGTCCATCAACACCATATCCTCTAGTCCATCAACCCCAACACCATATCCTCTAGTCCATCAACCCCAACACCATATCCTCTAGTCCATCAACCCCAGCCTTTCCTTTGTTATTCCATACCTTCAAGTCCTCAATTCACTCTCCTTCACAACCACAACATAAACTGTTCCTAATTGAGAGAGGCAGGAAGAAGCAGGAGAGAGTCAAGGGAAAAGAGAGCTCAGATTTACCATTGATCTGCTGAGGGGAGTACGGCTCAGAGCTGGACTTATCATTGACCTGCTGAGGGGAGTACGGCTCAAAGCTGGACTTACCATTGATCTGCTGAGGGGAGTACGGCTCAGAGCTGGACTTACCATTGATCTGCTGAGGGGAGTACAGCTCAGAGCTGGACTTACCATTGATCTGCTGAGGGGAGTACGGCTCAGAGCTGGACTTACCATTGACCTGCTGAGGGGAGTACGGCTCAGAGCTGGACTTACCATTGACCTGCTGAGGGGAGTACGGCTCAGAGCTGGACTTACCATTGACCTGCTGAGGGGAGTACGGCTCAGAGCTGGACTTACCATTGATCTGCTGAGGGGAGTACGGCTCAGAGCTGGACTTATCATTGACCTGCTGAGGGGAGTACGGCTCAAAGCTGGACTTACCATTGACCTGCTGAGGGGAGTACGGCTCAGAGCTGGACTTACCATTGACCTGCTGAGGGGAGTATGGCTCAGAGCTGGACTTACCATTGATCTGCTGAGGGGAGTACGGCTCAAAGCTGGACTTACCATTGATCTGCTGAGGGGAGTACAGCTCAGAGCTGGACTTACCATTGACCTGCTGAGGGGAGTACGGCTCAGAGCTGGACTTACCATTGATCTGCTGAGGGGAGTACGGCTCAGAGCTGGACTTACCATTGATCTGCTGAGGGGAGTACGGCTCAGAGCTGGACTTATCATTGACCTGCTGAGGGGAGTACGGCTCAGAGCTGGACTTATCATTGACCTGCTGAGGGGAGTACGGCTCAAAGCTGGACTTACCATTGACCTGCTGAGGGGAGTACGGCTCAGAGCTGGACTTACCATTGACCTGCTGAGGGGAGTACGGCTCAGAGCTGGACTTACCATTGATCTGCTGAGGGGAGTACGGCTCAGAGCTGGACTTACCATTGATCTGCTGAGGGGAGTACGGCTCAGAGCTGGACTTATCATTGACCTGCTGAGGGGAGTACGGCTCAGAGCTGGACTTATCATTGACCTGCTGAGGGGAGTACGGCTCAAAGCTGGACTTACCATTGACCTGCTGAGGGGAGTACGGCTCAGAGCTGGACTTACCATTGACCTGCTGAGGGGAGTACGGCTCAGAGCTGGAGTCTGGGGGGGACTCTGGGAGCGTCCTGGAACGTAGTAGAGAAATATTGATTGGTTGGTATAAAGATCAATACAGGTTTTATCATGCAGAAACTTGTGCCGTACAATGTGGCATTTCAATCCGAAAGTTATTTGATTTTAGAATATCTCTTATATATTTTTGAAAGGCGATAACATACTTAGCTGCAGCGAAATCATCTACATTGTGTTGTGTTGCATGAGTTCTTTCCAGGCCATCTGTCTGTTTTCTGTAACATGACTCTAGTTTCTGATATCTGCCTTCCTCACATCTTCGCTCTCAAACACTGATTACATAACGGAGCTGGATTTAGTATAAGGGTGTCTATGGTGTGAATCTAGTTAATCTAGACCTAAACCATCATGTCATTGTAGACATGAGTCTGGCTCATCGGTTAAATGTGAGCAACTATGACTTATCTTTTCAAGTTGTATTTCACGTTGATTTTACAACTTATTAAAAAGTAGCAGGCTAAACTGGTTGAGATTATGTCATTACAACCAATTTTGCCTGCTGGGTTGATGCGGTTGCACAATATACACTACAGTGCCTTGGGAAAGTATTCAGACCCTTTGACTTTTTCCACATTTTGTTACGTTACAGCCTTATTCTAAAATTGATAATTGTTTTTTCCCCTCCCTCATCAAATCTACTCACAATAGCCAATAAAGACAAATATGACATTTACATAAGTATTCAGACCCTTTACTCAGTGCTTTGTTGAAGCACCTTTGGCAGGGATTACAGCCTCGAGTCTTCTTGGGTATGATGCTACAAGCTTGGCACACCTGTATTTGGGGAGTTTCTCCCATTCTTCTCTGCAGATCCTCTCAAGCTCTGTCAGGTTGGATGGGGAGTGCCGCTGCACAGCTATTTTCAGGTCTCCAGAGATGTTTGATCAGGTTCAAGTCCGAGCTCTGGCTGGACCACTTAAGGACTTGTTCCAAAGCCACTCCTGCATTGTCTTGGCTGTGTGCTTAGGGTCGTTGTCCTGTTGAAAGGTGAACCTTCGCCCTAAGTCTGAGGACCTGAGTTCTGGAGCAGGTTTTCATCAAGAATCTCTCTGTACTTTGCTCCGTTCATCTTTCCCTCGATCCTGACTAGTCTCCCAGTCCCTGCCGCTGAAAAACATCCCCACAGCATGCTGCTGCCACCACCATGCTTCACTGTAGGGATGGTGCCTGGTTTCCTCCAGAAGTGACACTTTGGTATTCAAGCCATTGAGTTCAATCTTCATCAGACCAGAGAATCTTGTTTCTCATGGTCAGAGTCCTTTAGGTGCCTTTTGGCAAACTCCAAGCGGCCTGTCATGTGCCTTCTACTGAGGAGTGGTTTCCATCTGGCCACTCTACCATAAAGGCCTGATTGGTGGAGTGCTACAGAGATAGTTGTCCTTCTGGAAGGTTCTCCCATCTCCACAGAGGAACACTGGAGCTCTGTCAGAGTGACCATCGGGTTCTTGGTCACCTCCCTGACCAAGGCCCTTTTCCCACGATTATTCAGTTTGGCCGGGCGACCAGCTCTCGGAAGAGTCTTGGTGGTTCCATACTTCTTCCATTTAAGAATGATGGAGGCCGATGTGTTCTTGGGAACCTTCAATGCTGTAGAAATGTTTTGGTACCCTTCCCCAGATCTGTGCCTTGACACAATCCTGTCTCGACGCTCTATGGACAATTTCTTCAACCTCATGGCTTGGTTTTTGCTCTGACATGCACTGTCAACTGTGGGACCTTATATAGACAGGTGTGTGCCTTTCCAAATCATGTTCAATCAATTTAATTTACCAAAAGGTGGACTCCAATCAAGTTGTAGAAGCATCTCAAGGTTGATCAATGGAAACAGGATGCACCTGAGCTCAATTTCGAGTCTCATAGCAAAGGGTCTGAATTTTTACGTAAATTTGGAATTTCTGTTTTTGCAAGCATTTCTAAAAACCTGTTTTACCTTTGTCATTATGGGGTATTGTGATGTCATTATGGGGTATTGTGATGTCATTATGGGGTATTGTGATGTCATTATGGGGTATTGTGATGTCATTACGGGGTATTGTGATGTCATTACGGGGTATTGTGATGTCATTATGGGGTATTGTGATGTCATTATGGGGTATTGTGATGTCATTACGGGGTATTGTGATGTCATTACGGGGTATTGTGATGTCATTACGGGGTATTGTGATGTCATTATGGGGTATTGTGATGTCATTATGGGGTATTGTGATGTCATTACGGGGTATTGTGATGTCATTACGGGGTATTGTGATGTCATTATGGGGTATTGTGATGTCATTATGGGGTATTGTGATGTCATTATGGGGTATTGTGATGTCATTATGGGGTATTGTGATGTCATTACGGGGTATTGTGATGTCATTATGGGGTATTGTGATGTCATTATGGGGTATTGTGATGTCATTATGGGGTATTGTGATGTCATTATGGGGTATTGTGATGTCATTATGGGGTATTGTGATGTCATTATGGGGTATTGTGATGTCATTATGGGGTATTGTGATGTCATTATGGGGTAATGTGATGTCATTATGGGGTATTGTGATGTCATTATGGGGTATTGTGATGTCATTATGGGGTATTGTGATGTCATTACGGGGTATTGTGATGTCATTATGGGGTATTGTGATGTCATTACGGGGTATTGTGATGTCATTACGGGGTATTGTGTGTAGATGAAGGATTTTGTTTATTGAATACATTCTAGAATAAGGCTGTAAAGTAAAACATCTGGATAAAAGGGGTCTGAATCATTTACAAGTGCAATGTACACACAAAAGTATGTGGACACCCCTCCAAATTAGTGGATTCGGCTATTTCAGCCACACCTGTTGCTGATAGGTGTATAAAACAGAGCACACAGCCATGCAATCTCCATAAACAAACATTGGCAGTAGAAGGGCCTTAGTAAAGAGCTCAGTTACTTTCAACGTGGCACCGTCATAGGATGCCACCTTTACAACAAGTTAGTTTGCCAAATTTCTGGTCTGCTAGAGCTGCCCCGGTCAACTGTACGTACTGTTATTGTGAAGTGGAAACTTCTAGGAGCAACAATGGCTCAGCCGAAAGTGGTAGGGCACAAGCTCACAGAATGGGACCTCTGAGTGCTGAAGCTCATAGCGGGTAGAAATCGTCTGTCCTCGGTTACAAGAACTGTTCATTGGGAGATTCTTGAAATTGGTTTCACAGAGCCCTGACCTCAACTCCATCGGACACCTTCGGGATGAATTGGAACGCCAACTGCGAGCCAGGCCTAATCGCTCAAAATCAGTGCCCGACCTCACTAATGTTCTTGTGGCTGTAAGGAAGCAAGTCCCCGCTGCAATGAGTGGAGGCTGTTATAGCATCAATGTTCCAACATCTAGTGGAAAGCCTTCCCAGAAGAGTGGAGGCTGTTATAGCATCAATGTTCCAACATCTAGTGGAAAGCCTTCCCAGAAGAGTGGAGGCTGTTATAGCAGCAATGTTCCAACATCTAGTGGAAAGCCTTCCCAGAAGAGTGGAGGCTGTTATAGCATCAATGTTCCAACATCTAGTGGAAAGCCTTCCCAGAAGAGTGGAGGCTGTTATAGCAGCAAAGAGGAGACCAACTCCATATTAATGCCCATGAGATGTTCAACTAGCAGGTGTCCACATACTGTAGTAGCATAATCTGTCATCTTGCTCTATAATTCCAACATGTCAGTTTCTGTTGCCTACCATTCCCCATCATCCATCTATCCATGTATAGTCCCAGACAGCTCAGCCTCACCCTCACCCACTCCCTTTCCCTCACCCTAGCCCTAACCATCACCCACTCCCTTTCCCTCACCCTAACCCTCACCATCACCCACTCCCTTTCCCTCACCCTCACCCTAACCATCACCCACTCCCTTTCCCTCACCCTCACCCTAACCATCACCCACTCCCTTTCCCCCACCCTAACCCTCACCATCACCCACTCCCTTTCCCTCACCCTCACCCTAACCATCACCCACTCCCTTTCCCTCACCCTAGCCCTCACCATCACCCACTCCCTTTCCCTCACCCTAGCCCTCACCATCACCCACTCCCTTTCCCTCACCCTAACCATCACCCACTCCCTTTCCATCACCCTAGCCCTCACCAACACCCACTCCCTTTCCCTCACCATCACCCACTCCCTTTCTCTCACCATCACCCACTCAACTTTCCCTCACCCTAACCCTTACCATCACCCACTCCCTTTCCCTCACCCTAACCATCACCCACTCCCTTTCTCTCACCATCACACACTCAACTTTCCCCCACCCTAGCCCTCACCATCACCCACTCCCTTTCCCTCACCCTAGCCCTCACCATCACCCACTCCCTTTCCCTCACCCTAACCATCACCCACTCCCTTTCTCTCACCATCACCCACTCAACTTTCCCCCACCCTAACCCCCACTATCACCCACTCCCTTTCCCTCACCCTAACCATCACCCACTCCCTTTCCCTCACCCTAGCCCTCACCATCACCCACTCCCTTTCCCTCACCCTAACCATCACCATCACCCACTCCCTTTCCCTCACCCTAGCCCTCACCATCACCCACTCCCTTTCCCTCACCCTAACCATCACCCACTCCCTATCTCTCACCATCACCCACTCAACTTTCCCCCACCCTAACCCCCACTATCACCCACTCCCTTTCCCTCACCCTAACCATCACCCACTCCCTTTCCCTCACCCTAGCCCTCACCATCACCCACTCCCTTTCCCTCACCCTAACCATCACCCACTCCCTTTCCCTCACCCTAGCCCTCACCATCACCCACTCCCTTTCCCTCACCCTAACCATCACCATCACCCACTCAACTTTCCCCCACCCTAACCCCCACTATCACCCACTCCCTTTCCCTCACCCTAACCATCACCCACTCCCTTTCCATAGCCCTAGCCCTCACCATCACCCACTCAACTTTCCCTCACCCTAACCCTTACCATCACCCACTCCCTTTCCCTCACCCTAACCATCACCCACTCCCTTTCTCTCACCATCACCCACTCAACTTTCCATCACCCTAGCCCTTACCATCACCCACTCCCTTTCCGTCACCCTAAACATCACCATCACCCACTCCCTTTCCCTCACCCTAACCATCACCCACTCCCTTTCCCTCACCCTAACCATCACCATCACCCACTCCCTTTCCCTCACCCTAAGCATCACTCCTTGACTCCCTCCTTCTCCCTGACCTCCTCCCTCACCCTCTCCCCCCACCCTAACCACATCCCTAACCCCCTTCTCTCACCCTCACCGTGTCCCTCACCCCCCCCCCCCCCCCTCACCCTTATCCCGCCAGCTCACCCTGGTGCGTAGTGTCCTCTGTGTTCAGGCTTGATGTGGTCCTGCTGCTGCTGGTGGTTCTGCTGGTGGTTGTGTTGCCCCAGGCAAGGGTAGTTGTTGTGTCTCAGCAGGCCCAGGGGTGGGGGGTAGGAGGTTTGGCAGGGCTGGGGGTGGGAGTGGGGGTTTCCCTGACGGAGGGGGATAGGGGGATTCACGCCACACTGCAAACCACCCCCAGAAGAGGAAACTCCGGCTTGGGGTGATGAGTAAGAGTTAGGCCCTGGGGCACCGCTATGGACCTCAGAAAAACAGCTGGGGAAACACAGAGGAGAATATATATATATATATATATATATATATATATATATATATATATATATATATTATATATTTACATATTTTACATTTTGATCATTTAGCTGCCGTTCTTATCCAGACTTACAGTCATTCATCTAAAAGTAGCTAGGTCAGACAACCATGTGATTGTGTTCATTAATATTAGCTCAATTGGAAATGTCCCTAGAATAGCATGTTATGAATTGGTTATTGTGTGTTGAGGTGGGTCGTGTTTATCAGGGCACTCAATTGAAAACGTATTAAAGCGTTTTGCAACGGAAAACAAAAACCTATGTTTCTTGTTGGACAAATCCAGTCCCTTTTTCAGCACATTTTTCCCCCCATTTGGTACCTAATAAACGCTACCCTGGTTAGACATACTTGTTGTTTGGTCGCATTGATAAGCTGGTCACAGATGTGTTTGTGTTGTAGCTAACTCCTGTGGTTGTTTGGCATGACAATGACAGACAACACAGACAGGTGTGGTTCATTAGGCACCAAAAGGATGAAAACTGACTGAAACAGCGAGGGAATACCTGGACCTGTCCAATAAGAAAAACCCAATTTACGTTTTCAATTACAAAACACTTTATAGCGTTTCCCAGGAGCCACTCACATGTCAGTGCTGTCGTCCTCCTTACTGATGTAGTCCTCCAGGATACTGGTGTCAATGTTCGCTGGCTCCAAGGAGCTGGTAATATCATGACCTACAGAGAGAGGGAGGGGAGTAGAAAAGAGAGAGAATATGTTGTACATCAGTTGTACCACCTGAGTGAACTAGACCATAGAGAGTGATGTTTGATTCTGTTTCACTGTTTGGGAATGCTAAGACCAAGACTAATCTGGATCTTATGTCTGAGTCCAGACAGGATGGGTTGGTGTTGGGTTCAGACAGGGTGGGTTGGTGTTGAGTTCAGACAGGATGGGTTGGTGTTGGGTTCTGTTTCACTGTTTGGGAATGCTAAGACCAAGACTAATCTGGATCTTATGTCTGAGTCCAGACAGGATGGGTTGGTGTTGGGTTCAGACAGGATGGGTTGGTGTTGGGTTCTGTTTCACTGTTTGGGAATGCTAAGACCAAGACTAATCTGGATCTTATGTCTGAGTCCAGACAGGATGGGTTGGTGTTGGGTTCAGACAGGATGGGTTCAGACAGGATGGGAACAGACAGGATGGGTTGGTGTTGGGTTCTGTTTCACTGTTTGGGAATGCTAAGACCAAGACTAATCTGGATCTTATGTCTGAGTCCAAACAGGATGGGTTGGTGTTGGGTTCAGACAGGATGGGTTGGTGTTGGGTTCTGTTTCTTGTGTCCTTGGACACTGTGCTATCTAACCTCCAAACGAGCTTCAATGCCATACAGCACTCCTTCCGTGGCCTCCAACTGCTCTTAAACGCTAGTAAAACCAAATGCATGCTTTTCAACCGTTCGCTGCCTGCACCCGCACGCCTGACCAGCATCACCACCCTGGATGGTTCCGACTTTGAATATGTGGACATCTATAAGTACCTAGGTGTCTGGCTAGACTCTAAACTCTCCTTCCAGACCCATGTCAAACATCTCCAATCGAAAATCAAATCAAGAGTCGGCTTTCTATTCCGCAACAAAGCCTCCTTCACTCACGCCGCCAAACTTACCCTAGTAAAACTGACTATCCTACCGATCCTCGACTTCGGCGATGTCATCTACAAAATTGCTTCCAACACTCTACTCAGCAAACTGGATGCAGTTTATCACAGTGCCATCCGTTTTGTCACTAAAGCACCTTATACCACCCACCACTGCGACTTGTATGCTCTAGTCGGCTGGCCCTCGCTACATATTCGTCGCCAGACCCACTGGCTCCAGGTCATCTACAAGTCCATGCTAGGTAAAGCTCCGCCTTATCTCAGTTCACTGGTTACGATGGCAACACCCATCCGTAGCACGCGCTCCAGCAGGTGTATCTCACTGATCATCCCTAAAGCCAACACCTCATTTGGCCGCCTTTCGTTCCAGTTCTCTGCTGCCTGTGACTGGAACGAATTGCAAAAATCGCTGAAGTTGGAGACTTTTATCTCCCTCACCAACTTCAAACATCTGCTATCTGAGCAGCTAACCGATCGCTGCAGCTGTACATAGTCTATTGGTAAATAGCCCACCCATTTTCACCTACCTCATCCCCATACTGTTTTTATTTATTTATTTTTCTGCTCTTTTGCACACCAATATACACCTGTACATAACCATCTGATCATTTATCACTCCAGTGTTAATCTGCATAATTGTAATTATTCGCCTACCTTCTCATGCCTTTTGCACACAATGTATATAGACTCCCCTTTTTTCTACTGTGTGATTGACTTGTTAATTGTTTACTCCATGTGTAACTCTGTGTTGTCTGTTCACACTGCTATGCCTTATCTTGGCCAGGTCGCAGTTGCAAATGAGAACTTGTTCTCAACTAGCCTACCTGGTGAAATAAAGGTGAAATAAAAAATAAAAAAAAATACAAAAGTTTCACTGTTTGGGAATGCTAAGACCAAGACTAATCTGGATCTTATGTCTGAGTCCAGACAGGATGGGCTGGTGTTGGGTTCAGACAGGATGGGTTGGTTTTGGGTTCTGTTTCACTGTTTGGGAATGCTAAGACCAAGACTAATCTGGATCTTATGTCTGAGTCCAGACAGGATGGGCTGGTGTTGGGTTCAGACAGGATGGGTTGGTGTTGGGTTCTGTTTCACTGTTTGGGAATGCTAAGACCAAGACTAATCTGGATCTTATGTCTGAGTCCAGACAGGATGGGCTGGTGTTGGGTTCAGACAGGATGGGTTGGTGTTGGGTTCTGTTTCACTGTTTGGGAATGCTAAGACCAAGACTAATCTGGATCTTATGTCTGAGTCCAGACAGGATGGGCTGGTGTTGGGTTCAGACAGGATGGGTTGGTGTTGGGTTCTGTTTCACTGTTTGGGAATGCTAAGACCAAGACTAATCTGGATCTTATGTCTGAGTCCAGACAGGATGGGCTGGTGTTGGGTTCAGACAGGATGGGTTGGTGTTGGGTTCTGTTTCACTGTTTGGGAATGCTAAAACCAAGACTAATCTGGATCTTATGTCTGAGTCCAGACAGGATGGGTTGGTGTTGGGTTCAGACAGGATGGGTTCAGACAGGATGGGAACAGACAGGATGGGTTGGTGTTGGGTTCTGTTTCACTGTTTGGGAATGCTAAGACCAAGACTAATCTGGATCTTATGTCTGAGTCCAGACAGGATGAGTTGGTGTTGGGTTCAGACAGGATGGGTTGGTGTTGGGTTCTGTTTCACTGTTTGGGAATGCTAAGACCAAGACTAATCTGGATCTTATGTCTGAGTCCAGACAGGATGGGTTGGTGTTGGGTTCAGACAGGATGGGTTCAGACAGGATGGGAACAGACAGGATGGGTTGGTGTTGGGTCCAGACAGGATGGGTTGGTGTTGGGTTCAGACAGGGTGGGTTCAGACAGGATGGGTTGGTGTTAGGTACAGACAGGTTGGGCTGGTGTTGGGTCCAGACAGGATGGGTTGGTGTTGGGTTCAGGCAGGATGGGTTCAGACAGGATGGGTTGGTGTTGGGTTCAGACAGGATGGGTTGGTGTTGGGTTCAGACAGGATGGGTTAGTGTTGGGTTCAGACAGGATGGGCTGGTGTTGGGTTCAGACAGGGTGGGCTGGTGTTGGGTTCAGACAGGGTGGGCTGGTGTTGACAGGTCATCTGACAGCTGGGTTCAGACAGGGTGGGCTGGTGTTTGGTTCAGACAGGATGGGCTGGTGTTGGGTTCAGACAGGATGGGTTGATGTTGGGTTCAGACAGGGTGGGTTGGTGTTGGGTTCAGACAGGATGGGTTGGTGTTGAGTCCAGACAGGGTGGGCTGGTGTTGACAGGTCATCTGACAGCTGGGTTCAGACAGGGTGGGCTGGTGTTGGGTTCAGACAGGGTGGGCTGGTGTTGGGTTCAGACAGGATGGGTTGGTGTTGAGTCCAGACAGGGTGGGCTGGTGTTGACAGATCATCTGACAGCTGGGTTCAGACAGGGTGGGCTGGTGTTGACAGATCATCTGACAGCTGGGTTCAGACAGGGTGGGCTGGTGTTGACAGGTCATCTGACAGCTGGGTTCAGACAGGGTGGGCTGGTGTTGACAGATCATCTGACAGCTGGGTTCAGACAGGGTGGGCTGGTGTTGACAGGTCATCTGACAGCTGGGTTCAGACAGGGTGGGCTGGTTTTGACAGGTCATCTGACAGCTGGGTCCAGACAGGGTGGGCTGGTGTTGACAGGTCATCTGACAGCTGGGTTCAGACAGGGTGGGCTGGTGTTGACAGGTCATCTGACAGCTGGGTTCAGACAGGGTGGGCTGGTGTTGACAGATCATCTGACAGCTGGGTTCAGACAGGGTGGGCTGGTGTTGACAGGTCATCTGACAGCTGGGTTCAGACAGGGTGGGCTGGTGTTGACAGATCATCTGACAGCTGGGTTCAGACAGGGTGGGCTGGTGTTGACAGGTCATCTGACAGCTGGGTTCAGACAGGGTGGGCTGGTTTTGACAGGTCATCTGACAGCTGGGTCCAGACAGGGTGGGCTGGTGTTGACAGGTCATCTGACAGCTGGGTTCAGACAGGGTGGGCTGGTGTTGACAGGTCATCTGACAGCTGGGTTCAGACAGGGTGGGCTGGTGTTGACAGGTCATCTGACAGCTGGGTTCAGATGAGTCAGTTCTTTAGTTAACCTCACTACATTGTTCTTCATGTTCCCCTTTCTTTTCTGCAAAAAAACAACAACTGCTTTCTCTAATGATAAATACATCTAAAGTACTAATTCTGACATGTCCATTTCAACCAATAGTAAGTATACTACGAAGATTCCTCCTCCTCATCAACAACCAGTCAGTAGCCTATACATTGTGCTAGTCTATTGGGTGCACCAGCAATGGTTTTTAGCTTGGTTTAAGTGTTGGCGTGTGAAATAATTCATCCCTCTATTCTCTCACCCTGCTCAACCTCACTCCATCCAGGGACGTGGGACCGTACTCACCCCATCTCAGGCAAAGCTCCCCGAATCCACGTGACTCTACCCCACACTCCTCAGAAACACCAGCATGTAGAGTACACAGACACTATTTTACTTAAACTATTTCCACAGGGAAGTTCAACAACAAAGCGAGTGAGTGTGACAAAGGTGAAGAATGGGTGAATGAGGTTAGGTAGAGAGGGGTCAGAAAGAGGTATACAGTGGGTGGGCCATGGTTAGACAACTTCTCTCTCTCTCTCTCTCTCTCGGAAGATGAAGCTGCTACTCAGTTCGGAATGTCAAAAATGTCTGTGTTAGTGTCGCTTTCTCGCTCTCTTCGCCCTCTGTCTTCAAACCCCTTGCTATTTTAACATCTCACTTGATCAGCACTCAGCCACCTCTGAATTCCTCTCGTCGCTCTCTGCCGCTCATTCAGTGGTCTTTCCCCCATCTTTAGAAGCAGCCATGTCTCGTCCGTATCGTCCTCTGTGCGTGGTGGTATAGTTTCATAGAAATGTACAGAGTGCTGTTGTTACTCTCTCATACAGCTGGATCACATCAGCATGTGTTTGATGACAGCAAGATGGGAGTGTAAAAACAATTAGAGATTATAGATGGAGTATCTTCAGATGAAAAGATCTTTGGCAATCCTTGGTAGGACAAGGTTCATGAATACATGCCAGAGCCAAGGGGGGGAGGATGAGAAGAACCGAATGAGAGGAGGAGGAGCAGGAGAAGAGGGGGAGAGGAAGAGGAAAGGAGGAAGAGGATCGTTTTCACTTAAATAAAGACCAGATGTGCATCCTGCCCAAACTGGCAGTAAATTCAGACTGGCAGTACTGATAACGAAGAGGGAGTGGGGTGGTTGGAGACAGACAGGGGATACAGAAGGATATATGAGAGAGAGAGAGAGAGAGAGAGAGAGAGAGAGTATATATATATACTCTCTCTATATAAATATATATATACAGGTCTCTCTCTCTCTCTCTGTAACGGTTCTCCTCTTGTGAAGTAAGGGCGGACCAAAGCGCAGCGTGGTGGTTGTTCATTGTATTTATTGACGAAACTATACATGAACAAACTAACGAAAACAAAACAAGAAACGTGAGAACTCAAAACAGCCCTGTCTGGTGCAAAACACAAAAACAGGAACAATCACCCACAAACACACAGTGAAACCCAGGCTACCTAAGTATGATTCTCAATCAGAGACAACTAATGACACCTGCCTCTGATTGAGAACCATACTAGGCCGACAACATAGAAATGCCCCAAAACATAGAAAAATAAACATAGACTGCCCACCCAACTCACGCCCTGACCATACTAAATAAATACAAAACAACAGAAATAGAGGTCAGAACGTGACACTCTCTCTCATATATCCTTCTGTATCCCCTGTCTGTCTCCAACCACCCCACTACCTCTTCGTTATCAGTCCTGCCAGTCTGAATTTATATATATATATATATATATAGAGAGAGAGAGATGTAGGAATGGGAGCCATTGGGAAAGGAAGTGATAAACAAAAAAAAGCTTTGAAACTAAAATGAGTAACTGTACATTGCAGATGATAGATAAAATGAGAGATGTGAACACAGGGGATTAAAAGAAGAGAACCGAATCCAAAGAGAGCACTACATAAATCCAGACGCTACTCTTGGGTTGATATTGTGTCCGAATTAGCAGTAAATCACTAGTTATTATCAGCGTTTGAAAGTGTGGATACTAGAGTGGTGTCTGTGTAACGGATGTGAAACGGCTAGCTTAGTTAGCGGTGGTGCTGAGGTAACGGATGTGAAACGGCTAGCTAGTTAGCGGTGGTGCGCGCTAAATAGTGTGATAATGTAACTTACAGTATAGGGGCAGTAAATCACTAGGACATGTTGAAACAGTAGGGTTACTAGATAGGGCTGTGAGATGCATATCCATGGCTCCCCTCTATGTCCAGCTGTGTCCCGACAGGGAACAACGCTATGATTGTCAGGACAACCGCTATACAGACAGACTGCCCTTTTCAGATTACAGGGGGGGGGGGGGGGGGGGGGGGGGGGGCTGCAGCAGTGTGGTTGGTCAGGGGCCAGTGTGCTATGCCAGTGTTTCAATGCATCAGTTGTCCACCATGTAATAACCCCTTCTGGAGATGACAGAGTTTCACTGGGTGTGTTCATCAATCTAACTAATGTCTGTTCTCTGTTGATCTAATGTCTTGTCTGTTGATCGAATGTCTGTCTGTTGATCTAATGTCTGTTCTCTGTTGATCTAATGTCTTGTCTGTTGATCGAATGTCTGTCTGTTGATCTAATGTCTGTAATCTGTTGATCTAATGTCTGTCTGTTGATCTAATGTCTGTTCTCTGTTGATCTAATGTCTGTCTGTTGATCTAATGTCTGTCTGTTGATCTAATGTCTGTTCTCTGTTGATCTAATGTCTGTCTGTTGATCTAATGTCTGTTCTCTGTTGATCTAATGTCTGTCTGTTGATCTAATGTCTGTCTGTTGATCTAATGTCTGTCTGTTGATCTAATGTCTGTTCTCTGTTGATCTAATGTCTTGTCTGTTGATCGAATGTCTGTCTGTTGATCTAATGTCTTATCTGTTGATCTAATGTCTTATCTGTTGATCGAATGTCTGTCTGTTGGTCTAATGTTTGTCTGTTGATCTAATGTTTGTCTCTTGGTCTAATGTCTGTCTGTTGATCTAATGTCTGTCTGTTGATCTAATGTCTGTCTGTTGATCTAATGTCTGTCTGTTGATCTAATGTCTGTTCTCTGTTGATCTAATGTCTTATCTGTTGATCTAATGTCTGTCTGTTGATCTAATGTCTGTCTGTTGATCTAATGTCTGTCTGTTGGTCTAATGTCTGTCTGTTGATCTAATGTCTGTTCTCTGTTGATCTAATGTCTGTTCTCTGTTGATCTAATGTCTGTCTGTTGATCTAATGTCTGTTCTCTGTTGATCTAATGTCTGTCTGTTGATCTAATGTCTGTCTGTTGATCTAATGTCTGTCTGTTGATCTAATGTCTGTTCTCTGTTGATCTAATGTCTGTCTGTTGATCTAATGTCTGTCTGTTGATCTAATGTCTGTTCTCTGTTAATCTAATGTCTTGTCTGTTGATCAAATGTCTGTCTGTTGATCTAATGTCTGTTCTCTGTTGATCTAATGTCTGTTCTCTGTTGATCTAATGTCTGTCTGTTGATCTAATGTCTGTTCTCTGTTCATCTAATGTCTTGTCTGTTGATCGAATGTCTGTCTGTTGATCTAATGTCTGTTCTCTGTTGAACTAATGTCTGTTCTCTGTTGATCTAATGTCTGTCTGTTGATCTAATGTCTGTTCTCTGTTGATCTAATGTCTGTCTGTTGATCTAATGTCTGTTCTCTGTTGATCTAATGTCTGTTCTCTGTTGATCTAATGTCTGTCTGTTGATCTAATGTCTGTTCTCTGTTGATCTAATGTCTTGTCTGTTGATCGAATGTCTGTCTGTTGATCTAATGTCTGTAATCTGTTGATCTAATGTCTGTCTGTTGATCTAATGTCTGTTCTCTGTTGATCTAATGTCTGTCTGTTGATCTAATGTCTGTCTGTTGATCTAATGTCTGTTCTCTGTTGATCTAATGTCTGTCTGTTGATCTAATGTCTGTTCTCTGTTGATCTAATGTCTGTCTGTTGATCTAATGTCTGTCTGTTGATCTAATGTCTGTCTGTTGATCTAATGTCTGTTCTCTGTTGATCTAATGTCTTGTCTGTTGATCGAATGTCTGTCTGTTGATCTAATGTCTTATCTGTTGATCTAATGTCTTATCTGTTGATCGAATGTCTGTCTGTTGGTCTAATGTTTGTCTGTTGATCTAATGTTTGTCTCTTGGTCTAATGTCTGTCTGTTGATCTAATGTCTGTCTGTTGATCTAATGTCTGTCTGTTGATCTAATGTCTGTTCTCTGTTGATCTAATGTCTTATCTGTTGATCTAATGTCTGTCTGTTGATCTAATGTCTGTCTGTTGATCTAATGTCTGTCTGTTGGTCTAATGTCTGTCT
>NW_027258886.1:0-7500 GCF_045791955.1 Oncorhynchus clarkii lewisi | reverse complement strand
CTAACAGACAGAGAGACAGACACACATGAGGAAACCCCTCTAACAGTCAGAGAGACAGACACACAGAGATAGACAGAGAGAGATAGTCAGAGAGACAGAGATAGTCAGAGAGACAGAGATAAACAGAGAGAGACAGTCAGAGACAGACACACAGAGATAGACAGAGAGAGACAGTCAGAGAGACAGACACACAGAGATAGACAGAGAGAGACAGTCAGAGAGACAGAGATAGACAGAGAGAGACTGTCAGAGAGACAGACACACAGAGATAGACAGTCAGAGAGACAAAAGACAGACACACAGATATAGACAGAGAGAGACAGTCAGAGACAGACACACAGAGATAGACAGAGAGAGACAGTCAGAGAGACAGACACACAGAGATAAACAGAGAGAGACAGTCAGAGAGACAGACACACAGAGATAGACAGAGAGAGACAGTCAGAGAGACAGAGATAGACAGAGAGAGATTGTCAGAGAGACAGACACACAGAGATAGACAGTCAGAGAGACAAAAGACAGACACACAGATATAGACAGAGAGAGACAGTCAGAGAGACAGAGACAGTCAGAGAGACAGAGAGAGACAGAGAGAGACGGTCAAAGAGACAGACATAGTCAGAGAGACAGACACACAGAGATAGACAGAGAGAGACAGTCAGAGAGACAGAGACAGTCAGAGAGACAGAGACAGTCAGAGAGACAGAGATAGTCAGAGGGCAGTGTACTGTACCTGCGCGCAGCCAAAGCATGTTGAAGATAAGAGGGAGCACCTGAACCAAAATATGAGAAGATAAAATCCCTCTCTATTTTTCATATGATTCTTTCCCTACAGCTGTCGTGGTAACGCTTTCCGTTTTTCTCCTGAGACCTCCCTGAGAGTCGCAATTTGGGTTTACAAATGTGAGTGTGTGTGTGTGTGTGTGTGTGTGTGTGTGTGTGTGTGTGTGTGTGTGTGTGTGTGTGTGTGTAATGGGGATTACTCCCCAGTCCAGTCATGAGACTGGGCTGTACCAGTTCGCCACACACAGCACCTGGCACACCGGGCTGGCCGACCTGGCTTCAAGGATTAGGAGAGGGAGAGAGGGAACGAGAGAGACAGAGAGAAAGAGAGTGAAGAGAGAGTAGGGAATGAAAGAAAGGTAGAGACAGCATGCCATTGACATGGAGGGGTTCAGAGGAGGGGAGGGGTGAAGAGTACGATAGTACTCTACGATAGTACTCTGATAGTACTCTGATAGTACTCTGATAGTACTCCGATAGTACTCTACGATAGTACTCTGATAGTACTCCGATAGTACTCTACGATAGTACTCTACTATAGTACTATACGATAGTACTCTACGATAGTACTCTGATAGTACTCTGATAGTACTCTACGATAGTACTCTACGATAGTACTCTGATAGTACTCTACGATAGTACTCTACTATAGTACTCTACGATAGTACTCTGGTATTACTCTGCTAGTACTCTACGATTGTACTCTATGATAGTACTCTACGATAGTACTCTACGATAGTACTCTACGATAGTACTCTACTATAGTACTCTACGATAGTACTCTACTATAGTACTCTACGATAGTACTCTGCTAGTACTCTGATAGTACTCTGATAGTAATCTACGATAGTACTCTGATAGTACTCTACGATAGTACTCTACTATAGTACTCTACGTTAGTACTCTACGATAGTACTCTACGATAGTACTCTGATAGTACTCTACGATAGTACTCTGCTAGTACTCTGATAGTACTCTACGATAGTTCTCTGATAGTACTCTATGATAGTACTCTGATAGCACTCTGATAGTACTCTACGATAGTACTCTACGATAGTGCTCTACGATAGTACTCTACGATAGTACTCTGATAGTACTCTACGATAGTACTCTACGATAGTACTCTGATAGTACTTTATGATAGTACTCTACGATAGTACTCTGATAGTACTCTGATAGTACTCTACGATAGTACTCTACGATAGTACTCTGATAGTACTCTACGATAGTACTCTACGATAGTACTCTACGATAGTACTCTACTATAGTACTCTACGATAGTACTCTACGATAGTACTCTACGATAGTACTCTACGATAGTACTCTACGATAGTACTCTATGATAGTACTCTGACAGTTGTCTATGATAGTACTCTGCGATATTACTCTACAATAGTACTCTACGACAGTACTCTGATAGTACACTACGATAGTACTCTGATAGTACTCTACGATTGTACTCTATGATAGTACTCTACGATTGTACTCTATGATAGTACTCTACGATTGTACTCTACAATAGTACTCTGTTGGTACTTAACGATAGTACTCTATGATAGTACTCTACGGTAGTACTCTACGGTAGTACTCTACGATAGTACTCTACGATAGTACTCTATGATAGTCCTCTATGATAGTACTCTACGGTAGTACTCTGATAGTACTCTATGATAGTACTCTACAATAGTACTCTACGATAGTACTCTAGTATTCCAATACTGGACAAGACCTACGAGCTCTATGCATAAAGAGCAATATGTCCAACAGTATCCTAATTCCTTCACACATCATCCCTAAAAAGTACCATATTGACGCAACAAACATTTGTAAACCAGAGAGATTACTGTGCCCAGTAGTACTGACATGTTACGTGATCGGAAAGCTGTAAAGGTGGAAAATAAAACAACCTCTGTGAGCTTGGTAAGCCTGGCTGGTCCTAAACAATGCATTCCTCTAGCGGCCATACACAGACCAGCAGTAAATCACGAACCATGAGACTCTGAGCCAAACTACTGCCCGCACTACATTACACTACACTAACCTTCCACCCTATAGCTCTCAGGGCCTGGAGAATGAGCCGCCCTGAATCACGACAAGAGGTGTATTTAACGAGATGTGTATGGAAAGAGAGGTGTATTTAATGGGAGGTGTATTTAACAAGAGATGTATTTAACGAGAGGTCTATTTTGCGTTACCAGTATTGTCATCGTCATAAATTGGTCCAACAGGTCTCACCATTCAAAAGTATTTTCTCATTATAATATATCTGTCACTGCGTACCTGAGTCCAGTCAGTGAGACTCATTATAATATATCTGTCACTACGTACCTGAGTCCAGTCAGTGAGACTCATTATAATATATCTGTCACTACGTACCTGAGTCCAGTCAGTGAGATTCATTATAATATATCTGTCACTACGTACCTGAGTCCAGTCAGTGAGATTCATTATAATATATCTGTCACTACGTACCTGAGTCCAGTCGGTGAGATTCATTAAGAAGATAAAGGTAGAGAAAGGTAGAGAAGATAGAGAAAGGTAGAGAAGATAGAGAAGATAGAGTAGTAGTGGTAGTGTACTACCACTATTACCACTACTACCACTACTACCACTACTATTACCACTACTACCACTACTACCACTACTACCAATACTACTACCACTACTACTACCACTACTACTACCACTACTACCACTACTACCACTACAACCACTACTACCACTACTACCACTATTACCACTACTACCACCACTACTACCACTACTACTACCACTACTACCACTATTACCACTACTACCACTACTACTACCACTATTACCACTACTACCACTACTACTACCACTACTACTACTACTACCACTACTACCACTACTACTACCACTACTACCACTACTACCACTACTACCACTACTACCACCATTACCACTACTACTACCACTACCACCATTACCACTACTACTACCACTACCACCACTACCACTACTACTACTACCACTACTACCACTACTACCACTACTACTACTACTACCACCATTACCACTACTACTTCTACTACCACCACTACCACTACTACCACTACTACTACCACTACTACCACCATTACCACTACTACTACCACTACTACTACCACTACTACCACTACTACCACTACAACCACCATTACCACTACTACTACCACTACTACTACCACTACTACCACTACTACCACTACAACCACCATTACCACTACTACTACCACTACTACTACCACTACTACCACTACAACCACCATTACCACTACTACTACCACTACTACCACTACAACCACCATTACCACTACTACTACCACTACTACTACCACTACTACCACTACAACCACCATTACCACTACTACTTCTACTACTACCACTACAACCACCATTACCACTACTACTACCACTACTACCACTACAACCACCAATACCACTACTACTACCACTACTACTACCACTACTACCACTACAACCACCATTACCACTACTACCACTGCAACCACCATTACCACTACTACTACCACTACTACTTCTACTACTACTACTACTACCACCATTACCACTACTACTTCTACTACCACCACTACCACTACTACCACTACTACTACCACTACTACCACTACTACTACCACTACTACCACTACAACCACCATTACCACTACTACTACCACTACTACCACTACAACCACCATTACCACTACTACTACCACCACTACCACTACTACCACTACTACTACCACTACTACTACCACTACTACCACTACTACTACCACTACTACCACTACTACTACCACTACTACTACCACTACTACCACTACTACTACCACTACTACCACTACAACCACCATTACCACTACTACTACCACTACTACTACCACTACTACCACTACTACCACTACAACCACCATTACCACTACTACTACCACTACTACTACCACTACTACCACTACAACCACCATTACCACTACTACTACCACTACTACCACTACAACCACCATTACCACTACTACTACCACTACTACTTCTACTACTACCACTACTACCACCATTACCACTACTACTTCTACTACTACCACTACAACCACCATTACCACTACTACTACCACTACTACTACCACTACTACTACCACTACTACCACTACTACTACCACTACTACCACTACTACTTCTACTACTACCACTACTACTACCACTACTACCACTACTACCACTACAACCACCATTACCACTACTACTACCACTACTACTTCTACTACTACCACTACTACCACCATTACCACTACTACTTCTACTACTACCACTACAACCACCATTACCACTACTACTACTACCACCACTACCACTACTACCACTACTACTACCACTACTACCACTACAACCACCATTCTTCTTCTTCTTCTTCTTCTTATATTATTATTATTATTATTATTATTATTATTATTATATTACTATGTAATATCTGTCATCTGGATGTATCATAGCACATACCATACATGGGGCTGTTATCCCACTGCCCTAAAGCCAGGGTCCTGGCTCAGGGAGCTTACATACATCTTCAGGTCACAGGAAAGGTCACAGGAAAGGTCACTGAGCACATAGTTCACTAAACCACAACCTCTCTCACACACACACACACACATTATATTCTATTCCAAACTGTTGGAGACTGAGTTTCTCCAGAATGATGTTGGAGTCTATCAGGTTCTCCAGACTGATGTCAGAAACTGAGGTTCTCCAGACTGATGTTAGAGACTGAGGTTCTCCAGACTGTTGGAGACTGTGAGGTTCTCCAAACTGATGTTGGAGACTATGAGGTTCTCCAGACCGTTGGAGACAGTGAGGTTCTCCAGACTGATGTTGGAAACTGTGAGGTTCTCCAGACTGATGTTGGAGACTGTGAGGTTCTCCAGACTGATGTTGGAGACTGTGGTTCTACAGACTGATGTTAGAAACTGTGTGGTTCTCCAGACTGATGTTGGAGACTGTGTGGTTCTCCAAACTGATGTTGGAGACTGTGAGGTTCTCCAAACTGATGTTGGAGACTGTGAGGTTCTCCAGACTGTTGGAGACTGTGAGGTTCTCCAGACTATTGGAGACTGTGAGGTTCTCCAGACTATTGGAGACTGTGAGATTCTCCATACCGATGTTGGAAACTGTGAGGTTCTCCAGACCGATGTTAGAGACTTTGAGATTCTCCTATCTGATGTTGGAGATTGTGGTTCTACAGACTGATGTTAGAGAAGGTGAGGTTCTCCAGAACAATGTTGGAGACTGTGAGGTTGTCCAGACCGATGTTGAAGACGGTGTAGTTCTCCAGACTGGTGTTAGATACTTGAGGTTCTCCAGAACAATGTTGGAGACTGTGAGGTTGTCTAGACTGATGTTAGAGACTACGAGGTTCTCCAAACTGATGTTGGAGACTATGATGTTCTCCAGACTGATGTTTGAGACTGTGAGGATCTCCAGACTATTGGAGACTGTGAGGTTCTCCAGACTGATGTTAAAGACTGAGTTTCTCCAGACTAATCTGCTGATACTCTCCAGTGGTGTTCTGTGAGAACACTGTGTGTGTGTGTGTGTGTGTGTGTGTGTGTGTGTGTGTGTGTGTGTGTGTGTGTGTGTGTCAGAAAGAGAGAGAGAGAGAGAGAGAGAGAGAGAGAGATAGAGGAGAGAGACAGTTAGAGGAGAGAGACAGAGGTGGTGTTCTTGTTTTTAGATTTTTCACTCTGTGTCTGGGCTATCTCAACCCCTCACCTCACCTTTCCTCACCCCCTCTCCTGTCTGCCTTCACCCCTCTTTACCCCCTCTCCTCCACGACCCTCATCCCTCCTCAGCCCTCACCCTGTCTGCTCATTGTCACAGTATTGGAGTTAGAAACAGACGGACAGGCAGGCAGACGGACGAACGGCCGGACGGACGGACGGACAGACAGACAGCACAGGGAACAAGGGAAGTTTAAAGGCCTGGGAGGAGAAAACCCACCGTAGTCTTAGTCTCACATCTTAGTGTTTTTAACAGCCATCACCAGGGTAATGTTATGGCAGGAATGTTCACTGTGCATTAGTGTATACACATCTGTCTCACTAATCTTAACCATCGTTCATTTCACAGAGGTTGTGGTGGTTACAACTGAACCCTTTACACTCCTGGGGATTGGCCTATATGGCATAGGGGGCTAAATTGAAATATGTCTTACAGATGAAATATGGAAAGCATATCCATAACCATGGTAGCAATTGAAAGGGACCATTTTGGAGATTAGTGTGATATGTATTAGACCAAAGGTGAAAACAGTTCACCTGACACAAGCCTGAATCCAAACCTCACAACTGTTTTCTTTCTTCATTTTATGTGAATTATACTGTATTTTTCGACACATTTGTTGATAATAAAATTCAGAAAATCCTCTAGATACTTTCAGTAACATGATCAGAGTATTCCTGGAAAACGTGGGGTAGGTGCAACAAAAGAGCAGAAAACGAGAAGGGTTTGAGTGGGAGGACTAGAGAATGGGACAGGGGATACCTAGTCCGTTGCACAACTAAATGCATTCAACCGAAATGTGTCTTCCACATTTAACCCAACCCCTCTGAATCAGAGAGGCTGCCTTAACCTATTAGGGACCAGCTACAGTGTACTAACCTATTAGGGACCAGCTACAGTGTATTAACCTATTAGGGACCAGCTACAGTGTATTAATACACT
>NW_027258885.1:0-49192 GCF_045791955.1 Oncorhynchus clarkii lewisi | reverse complement strand
GTTAGTGGCATGTACTGTAACTAGCTAACCCAGTTAGTGACATATAGCTAGCTAACCCAGTTAGTGAAATGTACTGTAACTAGCTAACCCAGTTAGTGGCATGTACTGTAACTAGCTAACCCAGTTAGTGGCATGTACTGTAACTACCTAACCCAGTTAGTGGCATGTACTGTAACTAGCTAACCCAGTTAGTGACATATAGCTAGCTAATCCAGTTAGTGACATGTACTGTAGCTAGCTAACCAAGATAGTGACATGTAGCTAGCTAACACAGTTAGTGACATATAGCTAGCTAACCCAGTTAGTGACATGTACTGTAACTAGCTAACCAAGATAGTGACATGTAGCTAGCTAACACAGTTAGTGACATATAGCTAGCTAACCCAGTTAGTGGCATGTACTGTAGCTAGCTAACCCAGTTAGTGACATATAGCTAGCTAATCCAGTTAGTGACATGTACTGTAGCTAGCTAACCAAGATAGTGACATGTAGCTAGCTAACACAGTTAGTGACATATAGCTAGCTAACCCAGTTAGTGACATGTACTGTAACTAGCTAACCAAGATAGTGACATGTAGCTAGCTAACACAGTTAGTGACATATAGCTAGCTAACCCAGTTAGTGACATGTACTGTAACTAGCTAACCAAGATAGTGACATGTAGCTAGCTAACCCAGTTAGTGACATGTAGCTAGCTAACCCAGTTAGTGACATGTAACTAGCTAACCCAGTTAGTGACATGTAACTAGCTAACCCAGTTAGTGACATGTAACTAGCTAACCCAGTTAGTGACATGTAACTAGCTAACCCAGTTAGTGACAAATAGCTAGCTAAACCAGTTAGTGACATATAGCTAGCTAACCCTAGCTAACCCAGTTAGTGACATATAGCTAGCTAAACCAGTTATTGACCTATAGCTAGCTAACCCTAGCTAACCCAGTTAGGGACATATAGCTAGCTAACCCAGTTATTGACATATAGCTAGCTAACCCAGTTAGTGACATATAGCTAGCTAACCCGAGCTAACCCAGGACTACTCAGCCAAGGTGTAACCTTGAATGTACCCACTACACTTAGAGGGTCATAGACCATGCATTAACCCCCCTGATTTACCAACACTAAGGTCTGGGAGGAGATGGATGATTTACCAACACTAAGGTCTGGGAGGAGATGGATGATTTACCAACACTAAGGTCTGGGAGGAGATGGATGATTTACCAACACTAAGGTCTGGGAGGAGATGGATGATTTACCAACACTAAGGTCTGGGAGGAGATGGATGATTTACCAACACTAAGGTCTGGGAGGAGATGGATGATTTACCAACACTAAGGTCTGGGAGGAGATGGATGATTTACCAACACTAAGGTCTGGGAGGAGATGGATGATTTACCAACACTAAGGTCTGGGAGGAGATGGATGATTTACCAACACTAAGGTCTGGGAGGAGATGGATGATTTACCAACAATAAGGTCTGGGAGGAGATGGATGATTTACCAACAATAAGGTCTGGGAGGAGATGGATGATTTACCAACACTAAGGTCTGGGAGGAGATGGATGATTTACCAACAATAAGGTCTGGGAGGAGATGGATGATTTACCAACACTAAGGTCTGGGAGGAGATGGATGATTTACCAACACTAAGGTCTGGGAGGAGATGGATGATTTACCAACACTAAGGTCTGGGAGGAGATGGATGATTTACCAACACTAAGGTCTGGGAGGAGATGGATGATTTACCAACACTAAGGTCTGGGAGGAGATGGATGATTTACCAACACTAAGGTCTGGGAGGAGATGGATGATTTACCAACACTAAGGTCTGGGAGGAGATGGATGATTTACCAACACTAAGGTCTGGGAGGAGATGGATGATTTACCAACACTAAGGTCTGGGAGGAGATGGATGATTTACCAACACTAAGGTCTGGGAGGAGATGGATGATTTACCAACACTAAGGTCTGGGAGGAGATGGATGATTTACCAACACTAAGGTCTGGGAGGAGATGGATGATTTACCAACACTAAGGTCTGGGAGGAGATGGATACAAAGAACTGGAGGGTACAGATGTGCAAACACCCCCCCACGTACACACACACAGTACACACCGGCCTTCCCCTTGCACTCCTCTTTTGGTTAACATCTGTCTCCTCTGCCTACGCACCTGCCTCCTCGCACCGCAACAAAGCTTTCCAGCAAGTACAGTATCTACTGTAGAGAAACTGCAGTGTTAGTTCCATGCAGCAGGCTGGAGAAGCGTGCTATAGGTGGTGGCATGGTGCATCTATGTGTCAGGCTACCCCTGTGAACGTACCCCTGTGAACGCCAAGGCATCAGCGTGATATCATCATGACATCAGGGTCTTGTTTCAGTTGGAGACACTGCTATATCTAACCAGTGGGTGGATAAGCTCTTTATTTGCAACAGAGCTGGCGCTCCCGAACGCCACAGCGGTCCAAGGCACTGCATCTCACTGCTAGAGGCGTCACTATAGACACCCTGGTTCGAATCCAGGCTGTATCACAACCGGCCGTGATTGGGAGACGCACAATTGGACCAGTGTCGTCTGGGTTTCGCCGAAGTAGGCCGTCATTGTAAATAAGAATTTGTTCTTAACTGACTTGCCTGGTTTAAATAAAGGTTCAATTTAAAAACACTTTGGCTATGTTTCAAAATGGCGCCCTATTCCCTTACGTAGTACACTACACTATAGAGAATAGGCTGGAATTTGGAACACATCGTCAGTGTTCTCTGTCATTGCATTACACCGCAGATCGATCCCTTCTCCTCCTCCTCCTCCATCCCAACACTCACAGACAGATTCTGTTACCCATTACTATAGATGAGGATACACAACACCCTGTGCAGACCAAGCACAAAACTGGGTCTTTCTATTCCCTTCTCAGACCCACCATACTCCTCTGTTCATATGTCAAGGGGGGGGGACCTCTCTTCCTTTTCCCCACCTTTTTGTCTTATATACAAAGACTTTTTTTTAAAATTCCTTATCCACAGACGTGTATTTCTTCCCTCAAACCAAGCAAGTGTCATCTATTCTTCTATTCTCCTTCTATCCACTTATCAAGGGACCTTCCGTCTATTTCCTAACCTTTTGTCTTATCCACACATCTGGTGGTGGGAAGGCCCTAGTGCTTGGGCTCCCGAGTGGTGTTCTAAGGTACTGTATCACAGTGCCTAATTTAAATAAAGGTTACCCCACAAAAAAAAAGTTACTGTAGAGTTCAAGACATTTAGTATCGAGGAGAGAATGGAGAGTTCACGACATTTAGTATCGAGGAGAGAATGGAGAGTTCAAAACATTTAGTATCGAGGAGAGAATGGAGAGTTCAAGACATTTAGTATCGAGGAGAGAATGGAGAGTTCAAGACATTTAGTATCGAGGAGAGAATGGAGAGTTCAAGACCTTTAGTATCGAGGAGAGAATGGAGAGTTCAAGACATTTAGTATCGAGGAGAGAATGGAGAGTTCAAGGCATTTAGTATAGAGGAGAGAAAGGAGAGTTCAAGACATTTAGTATCGAGGAGAGAATGGAGAGTTCAAGACATTTAGCAGGAGGAGAGAATGGAGAAGTCACAACATTTAGTATCGAGGAGAAAATGGAGAGTTCAAGACATTTAGTATCGAGGAGAGAATGGAGAGTTCAAGGCATTTAGCAGGAGAAAGAATGTAGAGTTCAAGGCATTTAGCAGGAGAAAGAATGTAGAGTTCAATGCATTTAGCAGGAGAAAGAATGTAGAGTTCAAGGCATTTAGCAGGAGAAAGAATGTAGAGTTCAAGACATTTAGCAGGAGGAGAGAATGGAGAGTTCAAGACATTTAGCAGGAGGAGAGAATGGAGAGTTCAAGACATTTAGCAGGAGGAGAGAATGTAGAGTTCAAGACATTTAGCAGGAGGAGAGAATGTAGAGTTCAAGACATTTAGCAGGAGAAATAATGTAGAGTTCAAGACATTTAGCAGGAGAAAGAATGTAGAGTTCAAGGCATTTAGCAGGAGAAAGAATGTAGAGTTCAAGGCATTTAGCAGGTAGAAAGAATGTAGAGTTCAAGACATTTACCAGGAGAAAGAATGTAGAGTTCAAGAAATTTAGCAGGAGAAAGAATGTAGAGTTCAAGGCATTTAGCAGGAGGAGAGAATGGAGAGTTCAAGACATTTAGCAGGAGGAGAGAATGGAGAGTTCAAGACATTTAGCAGGAGAAAGAATGTAGAGTTCAAGGCATTTAGCAGGAGAAGAATGTAGAGTTCAAGACATTTAGCAGGAGAAAGAATGTAGAGTTCAAGGCATTTAGCAGGAGAAAGAATGTAGAGTTCAAGGCATTTAGCAGGAGAAAGAATGTAGAGTTCAAGACATTTTGCAGGAGAAAGAATGTAGAGTTCAAGGCATTTAGCAGGAGAAAAAATGTAGAGTTCAAGACATTTAGCAGGAGAAAGAATGTAGAGTTCAAGACATTTAGCAGGAGAAATAATGTACAAGAAGAAAGACGAGGGAAGTAAGACGATTGTTATTCATGTAGAGAGGACCCTCCTGTCTGTCTGTCTGTCTGTGTCTCTCTCCCTCCCTCCTCGCTACCATGGTTACAGACGTGTATATGTTCTACTACTGTGCTTTGGATGTCAGTGGAGAGTGTTTCCATTCTGTGAGACAGTGTGTAGGATAAGAACATGGAAGAGAAATTGAAGGGGGCAGGAAATAGGGAGTCAAGGGGTACTGTAAAGGTGGCGAGAGAGAGATACCACAGGGATGTGTAATGAGACATAGAAAGATGGAGAGGCGTAATTGAGGCAGAGAGGGAAAGATACAGAGCGAGAGAGGGAGCAAGAGAAAGAAGGGGGAGAGAGAGATGGAGAGATAGGAAAGAGATGGAGAAGATACAGAGAGAGAGAGAGAGAAGGAGAGAGAGGGGAGGATACAGAGAGAGAGGAAGATACAGAGAGAGAGAAGGAGAGAGAGGGGAAGATACAGAGAGAGAGGAAGATACAGAGAGAGAGAGAGAGAGAGAGAGAGAGAGAGAGAGAGAGAAGGAGAGAGAGGGGAAGATACAGAGAGAGAGAGAAGGGGGGAGAGAGATGGAGAGATAGGAGATAGGAGGGAGATGGGGAAGATACAGACAGAGAGAGAGAAGGAGAGAGATAGAGGAAGATGCAGAGAGAGAGAGAAGGGGGGAGAGAGATGGAGAGATAGGAGAGAGATGGGGAAGATACAGACAGAGAGAGAGAGAGCACTAGCTAGCATGCAGTAGAAAGGGAGAGAAAATAAGAGCGAGATTGTTCCCTCATTCCCTCTGGCATGGTCCATGAGGACGGATGTGACCCTGAGCTCTGCGTTTAGAGGGCACCGAGACTGGGCGACGGGACGAGGGCGGACGAGGGGACACTGCAGAGAGACAAGTTCGGAGGACATTAAAGGCCCAGTGCAGTCGAAAACATGATTTTCATGTGTTCGATATATTTCCACACTCAGGCTGGAATAATACTGTGAAGTTGTGAAAAATATAATAATGCCCTTTTAGTGTAAGAGAGGTGGGGTGTTTTTGGCCTACCTGGCAACCCTCATGACGACACCTGGCAACCCTCATTACGAACACCTGGCAACCCTCATGATGAACACCTGGCAACCCTCATGACGAACACCTGGCAACCCTCATTACTCACACCTGGCAACCCTCATGACGAACACCTGGCAACCCTCATGACGAACACCTGGCAACCCTCATGACGAACACCTGGCAACCCTCATGACGAACACCTGGCAACCCTCATGACGAACACCTGGCAACCCTCATGACGAACACCTGGCAACCCTCATGACGAACACCTGGCAACCCTCATTAATCACACCTGGCAACCCTCTTTACTCACACCTGGCAACCCTCATTAATCACACCTGGCAACCCTCTTTACTCACACCTGGCAACCCTCTTTACTCACACCTGGACTTCATCAATACCCTGATTACTCCCACTTTATCTACTATTCTGTAGCCTCACTCTTCAGGCAGTATTACTATTGTGTTTTGTTCTATGTTAATTATTATTAAAGTCACTAACTGCACCTGATTCCTGATTCCCTGCGTCAACGTGACACTCCTGGACAGTTCTTGCGAAAATTCTTGCTTGAGAAATTGATCTCTGCTAAGTAGCTGCTATTTTTGTTTATTTTTTAACCATTTTAATTGAAAACATTCACAGTAAAGTACTTAATTGTTACCCAGAACAGATTTTGATATTGAGATTTATTTTTAAATACAGCTGCATTGGACCTTGTAACAAAGCATGAAATGAAAAGGCCTGATGTAGGCTCACACCTACTACTCAGGGGCCCGGCTGGGAGACTGGGGCAGGCGAGGGGACATGGGGGAAGTCGGAGGGGAGTCGGAGGGCAGCGACTGAGGGTAATAGAGCCTGGTGTATTATTGTAATGATGTGTGGAGAGAAATGACAGACAGGCCGGAAGGAAAGAGATTAGAGAAAAGCTGTAATCACTACACTGTGATGCGTAACCAGCTCTCCCTCACTCTTCATCAATACCTAGCTACTGGCACTAAGGAAGGGTGTTTGTGTGTGTTTGTGTGTGTGTGTTTGTGTGTCAGAGAGGGAGAGTAACCAGCTCTCCCTCTCTCTTCATCAATACCTAGCTACTGGCACTAGGGAAGGGTGTTTGTGTGTGTGTCAGAGTGGGAGAGTAACCAGCTCTCCCTCTCTCTTCATCAATACCTAGCTACTGGCACTAAGGAAGGGTGTTTGTGTGTGTTTGTGTGTCAGAGAGGGAGAGTAACCAGCTCTCCCTCTCTCTTCATCAATACCTAGCTACTGGCACTAGGGAAGGGTGTTTGTGTGTGTGTCAGAGTGGGAGAGTAACCAGCTCTCCCTCTCTCTTCATCAATACCTAGCTACTGGCACTAGGGAAGGGTGTTTGTGTGTGTGTCAGAGTGGGAGAGTAACCAGCTCTCCCTCTCTCTTCATCAATACCTAGCTACTGGCACTGAGAAGGGTGTTTGTGTGTGTTTGTGTGTCAGAGAGGGAGAGTAACCAGCTCTCCCTCTCTCTTCATCAATACCTAGCTACTGGCACTAGGGAAGGGTGTTTGTGTGTGTTTGTGTGTCAGAAAGGGAGAGTAACCAGCTCTCCCTCGCTCTTCATCAATACCTAGCTACTGGCACTAAGGAAGGGTGTTTGTGTGTGTTTGTGTGTGTTTGTGTGTCAGAGAGGGAGAGTAACCAGCTCTCCCTCGCTCTTCATCAATACCTAGCTACTGGCACTAAGGAAGGGTGTTTGTGTGTGTTTGTGTGTCAGAAAGGGAGAGTAACCAGCTCTCCCTCGCTCTTCATCAATACCTAGCTACTGGCACTGAGGAAGGGTGTTTGTGTGTGTTTGTGTGTCAGAGAGGGAGAGTAACCAGCTCTCCCTCGCTCTTCATCAATACCTAGCTACTGGCACTGAGGAAGGGTGTTTGTGTGTGTTTGTGTGTCAGAAAGGGAGAGTATTTGTGTTTCATTTTCTTCTCTCTTTATCAATCTCTAGTTATTTTTCATCTTTCTACACCTGAACACATATTACATGTATTTTCCTAGTGAACTGCAGTGGTGGGTATTAAGTTACCTGAGGACATCACCACAGCACTCAGAAACAACAACACATCCTGGCAAAAGCCCAGTGTCATAGAAATCCGAAGAGTTCCATTTATATAAACTGGTATATGACATATATAGTACATCCCTTTTGGTTTCCATAGCACCCCACAGTCTCTTCGTGTTCTATTGTGACCAGACAAAGACTGTGGTTGTGTACCAAACGGCCTCTTGTTCCCTGTATAGTGCACTACTTTTTCCCAGAGCCCTATGCCTGGTCGAAAGTAGTGCACTACATACACTCCCCTACATATGTATTTGGACAGTGAAGCTAAAATCCATTAATTTGGCCCTATACTCCAACATTTTGGATTTGAGATCAAATGTGACATACTGTATAAGGTGACGGTAAGCTTTTATTTGGGGGTATTTTCATACATATCTGTTTTATCTTTTAGGAATTAAATAACTTTATGAATAAAAACATGTTTTATAAATATGTGGACACATTCACTTATAGTGCATTAAAGTATTAAAGTAGCAAAAGGTTCAGTATTTTGTCCCATATCCCTAGCACATAATGACTATATCAAGCATTTGACTCTACAAACATATTAGATGCATTTGCAGTTTATTTTGGTTGTGTTTCGGCCTATGTTTTGCCCAATAGGAACAGAACGGCATATTCATGTCCTTTTGCAGTCACTTTTATTGTAAATAAGATTCTAATCACTTCTGCATTAATGTGGATGCTACCATGATGATATATAATCACGAATGAATCCTGAATAATGATGAGTGACAAAGTTACAGAAGAACCCCCCCCCCCAAGGACCCCGGCAACTATCTACGGTCCGGTTCCTCCGGCAATGATCTACGGTCCCGGTTCCTCTGGCGACGATCTGCGGTCCGGAGCTACGGAGCTACGGCATTCTAGTTTTTCTATGTCTTTGTTGGCCGGGTATGGTTCCCAATCAGAGGCAGCTGTCTATCGTTGTCTCTGATTGGGGATCATACTTAGGCAGCCCTTTTTCCCACCTTCGATTGTGGGATCTTGTTTTTTGCATAGTAGCTGTCTAGCCCTGCAGAACTTTACGTTCGGTTTTTGTATTTTGTTGTTTTGTCGGAGTTCAGTATTAAAAATCATGAACACTTTCCACGCTGCGCTTTGGTCTCATTCATCTAACGACAGACGTAACAATGAGTACAGGGACATATTCAAAGCTTCAGCTTCACTGTCCAAATAAATAATTAGGGGAGTATAGGTCATTTTAATTTTCCCTTTATTTAAACAGGAAGTCACCATTGAGACCAGAGTGTCTTTTGCAAGGGATCCCTGGACACACAATTCACAGACAAAACAAATAAAAAAAACACACAACAAAACCAACAAGAAAGACAGCCACATTACTCAGCACATAGTTCCCCAATCAATATTTCAAATTGCCATTTAGGACCAAGAATGTGTACCAGTTTTCAACGAATGATAACAGAGAACCACTACCTGTGTCTTCGGCTATAGATGCAGCTTTCTTCCTCGTTGTGCCTGTCTCCCAGTGCTGAATGGATGGATGTTGTGTTGTGTCTCAATGGCTTCGAGAGAGAGAGAGAGAGAGAGAGAAAGAGGTACAAAATAAACAATAAACAAGGAATAAACCTCTGAATCATTGTTTGAAGAAAAACAGCTAACAACTTTATTTGAATAGAACCATCTGTAGATACTCTACAGACTCACAGTAACATTTCAACAAGCATTTCACTACACTCGCATTAACATCTGCTAACCATGTGTATGTGATCAATAAAATTTGATTTGATTTCAACTAACTAACTATCTACTAACCCTAGCTCTAACCTTGAATCTTAACCCATTACCACAACCCTAACCTTGACCCTAACTAATCCTTATTCTAAACCTAACCCCAATGCTTACCCTAACCTTACCAAGCAGTTGCTTATCGACAGATACCAAGCAGTTGCTTATCGACAGATACCAAGCAGTTGCTTATCGACAGATACCAAGCAGTTGCTTATCGACAGATACCAAGCAGTTGCTTATCGACAGATACCAAGCAGTTGCTTATCAACAGAGAGTTTGTTGATAGTAAGCCCTTCTTTAGAGCATCTACAGATGGAAAATCCAGACTATCCTAATATAGTGGTGTGGCAGATCCACTGAAAGAAAATATTTAGAAGAAAAAAATATTTTTTTTATATATATTCTTTTTTTAATTCATTTTTATATAACACTTATCAGGTTGAACCAAATCAATACTTTCAGTTTTTATTTGAACATAAAGGGTCTCTATTCAATTTGTATCGCATAAGTTCAGGGTTACAGTGCAATTAGACATGTGAAAGGCCATCCTCCGAATCCCAAACACTCTATTCACTCCGGTCTCAACACTCAAGAGTCCCGAGGTTTGAGTCAAATGTTCCATTGGCTAGTTGTGCTGTAGAGTGTGGAAGGAATATTTCCCCTCCATTGGTTCCTCTGAGAGAGAGTGTTGAATCGTAATACTTCCTGATTCCTGATGAGATAAAGCTAAATACATTTCAGCCCCCCCCCCTTCCTAATCTCCTTTCGAATCTAAAACACGCCTCAACACACTCGGCGTACATCCACGTCTGTGTCACCGTCAAGGGACGGCGCAGCGTTAAGTCTCGGCGGCCCGTGTGCGTGTGAGCACGCTTGCTTATGCATTCGCGTGTGTATGACAGACACATCATGGTTCTGCGTGGCTTCTTTGCTCTGAGCGTCTGTCAGAGGCTATTTACCCTGGCCCTCTCTAACCCGCTCCTCTGCACACACACACACACACACACACACACACACACACACACACACACACACACACAGGTCCTCTCCAGCACTAATGGAACATCGCAGTCAATAAAAACAATCATCACCCTCATTCTCTCTGAAAGCTGGGAAATCATTTTAGCTGGTCAAGGAAAAGGTGCCAGGATGTGCTTAAGTCTAAATCTGCCTGTCCAGAAACAGGGGGGGGGGGGGGCTTGATGGACTACAGCTACACAGATCATATAGTAGGCTACAGTTAGGATCTTTGCATTTGGTATACTCAATATCTATTACAGGTTAGGATTTAGTACTTACACAAGGGAGGAATGGGTCATCCATCCATCCAGTCATTCATTCATTCATTCATTTATTAATTCATCTATTAATTAATCCATTCATTCATTCATCCATTCATTAATTCATTAATTAATTAATTCGTTCATCTATTTATTCATCCATTAATTTATTCATTTATTCATTCATCTATTTATTCATCCATCCATTTATTTCCACTCTAACACTATGACACCTTTAAGTATGGTGGTGTTATCTGGCTGCCTGGAAAGGGGAGGTTTGATATGCTAAGCAGGGGTGAAAGTAAGGCGGTACTGTAGGTTGACCCAACCCACTAAGTGACTCTTCTTATAATCTGTATGCAAACATTCTCTGTGTTGATCTTGACAACCCCCCATTGTCACACCTCAGAGGTTATGTTGTAGAGGTTCTGTTGCAGAGGTTCTGTTGCAGAGGTTCTGTTGCAGAAGTTCTGTTGTGATTACATCATGTAGGTCTAATATCTGATTGGAGGTTAACTTTACAGCAATTCTATTGGTCAACAACTCCGATTTAGGGTGCGTTCGGGTGCAACTCTAAGTATTAGGGTGCGTTCGTAAATTCCCTCTGGCTATCTACTCCGATTTCACAGAACTCTCGTCTGAGTGTACCAGAGCGCAGAATAACTGAACACTCAACACCCATTGAATATGGCCGCTGTCAGTAAGCGTTGGCAAAAACATTTTTTTATTTCAATTGTTGCCAGCAGCACAGTTACAGTCACCAACGCTCTGGATAACAGGAAAACAGCCTAACCAGCTCTGCTAGGGGGAGTAAAGTGGTGAGTGGGGTCTTCTCTCATTTGTGTCTGGAAGTCGCTAGCCAATGTTAGCCAGTTAGCCGTGGGTGCTTGACTGCCATTGTGAGGTCAGAACGCTCAGATCAACCCTACTCCTCAGCCAGAGCATACAGTTTCCTCTCTGAACGCCCAGAGAGCGAAACTCTCTGAATTTACTAATGGAAAACTTGACAATGCTCTGAATTTACTAATGGACAACTTGACAATGTTCTGAATTTACTAATGGACAACTTGACAAAGCTCTGAATTTACCAACTGGCAGAGCTCACTCTGGCACTACAGATTGAATTTATGAACACACCCTTAGATTCACTATCTTTATTTCTCTCTCTCTCTCTTTTGTTCCTGAACTACTGTGGTGAGAGTATTTCCTTCTTTCTTTCTCATGAGCTATGGGCCTTGGCACAAGCCATGTTTTCTTTGTCTCTCTCTCTCTGGTGATGCTTAGAATTTTGAGATATCTACTGCAGCCCTCATCCTCCACATACAACACCCGTTCTGCAAGACACATTCTGTTAAAGGTCCCCAAAGCACACACATCCCTGGGTCGCTCCTCTTTTCAGTTCGCTGCAGCTAGCGACTGGAACGAGCTGCAACAAACACTCAAACTGGACAGTTTTATCTCAATCTCATTCAAAGACTCAATTACTGACAGTTGTGGCTGCTTTGTGTGATGTAATGTTGTCTCTACCTTCTTGACCTTTGCTGTTGAATGTGCCCAATAATGTTTGTACCATGTTTTGTACCATGTTTCTTCTGGGAAGACATGAAAACTACTTTCACCCCTGGGGCTAACCAGATAGCATAGTACAGTGAGGATTTATTTGCTAACTATATAAGCTGCACATTGGCTGTTTGTACAGGGTTAGGGGTCGGTACAGGGTTAGGGGTCAGTATAGGGGTTAGGGGTCGGTACAGGGTTAGGGGTCGGTACAGGGTTAGGGGTCGGTACAGGGGTTAGGGGTCGGTACAGGGGTTAGGGGTCGGTATAGGTGTTAGGGGTTGGCACAGGGTTAGGGGTCGGTACAGGGTTAGGGGTCGGTATAGGGGTTAGGGGTCGGTACTTAGTGTCACTAACCAATTTAACACAACTAGCCTCTTCTTCTGGCACTTCTTAAAACTATAGACCCATAGGTCCTGCTGTTTTATCACAATCAGATGCGTCCAGGCAGGACAAACTGGTAGCGTCCCAAATCACACCCTCCTTCCTATATAATGCACTACTTTTGACCAGGGGCCAGGACCAATATAGCTCTTGTCAAAAGTAGTGTACTATGTAAGGCATGTTGAACGCAGTCGATGTTTCTGTAGGAGATAGAGATCAATACTGTATATTCTGGTTGTGTGGCTGTGTCAGTCAGAGTGACCAAAGGCATACACTATATGTATAAAAAGTATGTGGACACCACTTCAAATGTGTGGATTAGTCTATTTTAGCCACACCCGTTGCTGACAGGTGTATAAAATTGATCACACAGCTATGCAATCTCCATAGACAAACATTGGGAGTAGACTTGCCTTATTGAAGAGCTCAGTGACTTTCAATGTAGCGCAGTCATTGGACAAGTCAGTTTGTCAAATTTCTGCCTCGGTCAACTGTAAGTGCTGTTATTGTGAAGTGGAAGGGTCTAGGAGAAACAACGGCTCAGCCGTGAAGTGGTAGTCCACACAAGCTCGCAGAATGGAACCGCCGAGTGCTGAAGCGGGTAGGGCGGAAAAATAGTCTGCCCTCGGTTGCAACACTCACGAGTTCCAAACTGCCCCTGGAAGCAACATCAGCACAAGAACTGTTCGTCGGGAGCTTCATGAAATGGGTTTCCATGGCTGCACAGCCGCACACAAGCCGAAGATCACCATGGGCAATGCCAAGCATCCGCTGGAGTGGTGTAAAGCTTGCCGCAATTTGACTGTCTGGAGTGATGAATCCCACTTCACAATTTGGAGAACGCTACCTGCACGACTGCATAGTGCCAACTGGAAAGTTTGGTGAAGGAGGAATATTGGCCTGGGGCAAGGCCCCTTAGTTCCAGTGAAGGGAAATCTTAACGGTACAGCATACAATAACATTCTAGATGATTCTATGCTTCCAACTTTATGGCAACAGTTTGGGAAAGGCCCTTTCCTGTTTCAGCATGACAATGCCTCCGTGCACAAAGTGAGGTCCATACAGAAATTGTATGTTGAGATCGGTGTGGAAGAACTTGACTGGCCTGCACAGAGCCCTGACCTCAACCCCATCGAACATCTTTGGGATGAATAGGAACGCCGACTGTGAGCCAGGCCTAATCGCCCAACATAAGTGCCCGACCTCACTAATGCTCTTGTGGCTGAATGGAAGCAAGTCCCTGCACTAACCCTAACCCTAACCCTAACCCTAACCCTAACCTTCCCCAGAAGAGTGGAGGCTGTTATAGCAGCAAAGTGGGGACCAACACCATATTAATGCCAATGCTTTTGGAATGAGATGAGCAGGTGTCCACATCTTATTGGTCATGTAGTGTACATTAGGCTACACACACCAGTGTTTTTCCCTTCTCTCGCTGCCAAGCCAAGCGTTAATGAACTGCTCTCAGCCTCCACTCAATATCCCCTTCAATCAGGGGCCTACATGTTTACTTTGAGAAAAAGGTCAATAGCTGGACAGTGTGTCTTCCAGTGGATTTCTGCCTCTCTCACTCTCTCTCTTTATCTGTCTCTCTCTGTCTTTCTCTCGCTCTCTGGCCTCCCTTTCTCCATCCCAGCCAGGCAGCCAGGCAGCCAGGCAGCCAGCCAGGCATCCAGCCAGGCAGCCAGGTAGCCAGGTCAGCCGTGATACAAGTCAGTATTCGACGTCCATCCATGTCTGAGGACGTTGGGAGATGTGGAAACCTGCCACTAGGGGCAACAGTGAGCGCTGTTGTGGACTGGGATGGAGGATGGGCGTAAGAATCTGCTTCTGATTCCAAAGGTTGCAAGTTCAAATCCAGCAATAGAAAGTAGTTTTTGAGATTTTTGTTTTAAGCCTATCCCAAACCTTAACCCATACCTTAATGTCTAACCTTAACCCATACCTTAAGGTCTAACCTTAACCCATACCTTAAGGTCTAACCTTAACCCATACCTTAATGTCTAACCTTAACCCATACCTTAATGTCTAACTTTAACCCATACCTTAATGTCTAACCTTAACCCATACCTTAATGTCTAACTTTAACCCATACCTTATTGTCTAACCTTAACCCATACCTTAATGTCTAACCTTAACCCATACCTTAATGTCTAACCTTAACCCATACCTTAAGGTCTAACCTTAACCCATACCTTAATGTCTAACCTTAACCCATACCTTAATGTCTAACTTTAACCCATACCTTAATGTCTAACCTTAACCCACACCTTAATGTCTAACCTTAACCCATATCTTAATGTCTAACCTTAACCCATACCTTAATGTCTAACCTTAACCCATACCTTAATGTCTAACCTTAACCCATACCTTAATGTCTAACCTTAACCTATACCTTAATGTCTAACCTTAACCCATACCTTAATATCTAACCTTAAGCCATACCTTAATGTCTAACCTTAACCCATAACTTAATGTCTAAACTTAACCCATACCTTAACGTCTAACCTTAACCCATACCTTAATGTCTAACCTTAACCCATACCTTAATGTCTAACCTTAACCTATACCTTAATGTCTAACCTTAACCCATACCTTAATGTCTAACCTTAAGCCATACCTTAATGTCTAACCTTAACCCATAACTTAATGTCTAAACTTAACCCATACCTTAACGTCTAACCTTAACCCATACCTTAATGTCTAACCTTAACCCATACCTTAATGTCTAACCATAACCATTTCAAAATTTGACGTTTGAGAAACATGGATGAACGTCTAATTCTGATTTGAGACTGTGAGAGCTGGAAGCACTGTCCACTCTATCTCGCCTATCTCTGACCCCCCCCCCCTCGCTGTAGACTGAGATCATTATTGGTAGTGAATAGAAAGACACACGGAGAAGTGATTCCCAGGGGGGTGTTCCCAGATATCCTGCCCAGGCCATTGATACCTAATCTGGGTCCATTAGTGCTCCTTCCAGACATGAAAAACAACATGGACCCCCCCCCCCCCCCTTCCTCTCCTCCCTTCCCTTCCCTGCAGCTCTTCCCTCGCCATCCAAAGGAATTAAAAATTAACCAGCTAATATCCATTTGTCTGATGGCTCGCTCCATCTCTATGGTCGGTGAAACTCCAGATTCCCTCAGAGAGAGAGAGAGAGAGAGAGAGAGAGAGAGAGAGAGAGAGAGAGAGAGAGAGAGAGAGAGAGAGAGAGAGAGAGAGAGAGAGAGAGAGAGAGAGAGAGAGAGAGAGAGAGAGAGAGAGAGAGAGAGAGAGAGAGAGAGAGAGAGAGAGAGAGAGAGAGAGAGTGAGAGTGAGAGAGAGAGAGGAAACTTAATCTGTTCAGGAAATGCTGATGGGGATGACAGGAAAAAAACTGAGGGATGGAATATGTTCATCAGATCCATCAACACTATATAGCTGTCCATCAGATCCATCAACACTATATAGCTGTCCATCAGATCCATCAACACTATATAGCTGTCCATCAGATCCATCAACACTATATAGCTGTCCATCAGATCCATCAACACTATATAGCTGCCTCTCCAGACAACCTCAAAGAAAGATTACATCCTCTATTAGGAGCTATAAACCAAATCAAATCAAATGTTATTTGTCACATGCTTCATAAACAACAGGTGTAGAATAACGGTGAAATACTTACTGATGGGCCCTTGGCCACAAATAAATACATAGTGAGTAACGATAACATGGCTATGAACAGGGAGTACCAGTAGCGAGTCGATGTGCAGGGGAATGAGGTTATTGAGGTAGATATGTACATATAGATAGGGATAAAGTGACTAGGCAACAAGAGAGATGATGAACCGTAGCAGCGTATGTGATGCACCAAAACAGTTTGTGCAAAACGGGCTCAGTGCAGATAGTCCAGGTGGTTAACTATATACAGTAACTATATACTAGTATACTATATACTATATACTAGGCTACCCTACCGGTTACTAGTCCAACGCTCTAGTGGTTAGAGCGTTGGACTAGTAACCGGAAGGTTGCAAGTTCAAACCCCCGAGCTGACAAGGTACAAATCTGTCATTCTGCCCCTGAACAGGCAGTTCCTAGGCCGTCATTGTAAATAAGAATTTGTTCTTAACTGACTTGCCTAGTAAAATAAAATATATATATACAGTAACAACAAGTTTCCAAGCTTAAAATGATAAACATTCAACATTGGCCATGCTGTCAATACAGCATGACTTCTCTTTTTTTATTTTACCCCTTTTTCTCCCCAATTTCGTGGTATCCAATTGTTTAGTAGCTACTATCTTGTCTCATCGCTACAACTCCCGTACGGGCTCGGGAGAGACGAAGGTTGAAAGTCATGCGTCCTCCGATACACAACCCAACCAAGCCGCACTGCTTCTTAACACAGCGTGCATCCAACCCGGAAGCCAGCCGCACCAATGTGTCGGAGGAAACCTTGGTTAGCGCGCAATGCACCCGGCCCGCCACAGGAGTCGCTGGTGCGCGATGAGACAAGGACACGCTAGGCCAATTGTGCGTCGCCCCACGGACCTCCCGGTGGCAGCCGGTTACGACGGAGCCTGGGCGCGAACCCAGAGTCTCTGATGGCACAGCTGGCGCTGCAGTACAGCGCCCTTAACCACTGCGCCACCCGGGAGGCCTAATCCAGCATGACTTCTGCCACTTTCAAAACAACTGGGAACTCCGACTGGGACAAAAAGCTTTTGAACAGTCATCCAACTCGGATTTCCAAGTCGGGAACTCAGGCCTCTTTCTTTCTTTCTTTCTGACCTGAAGATCACTAACGATGATGATTCAACCTTGAAGATCACTAACGATGATGATTCAACCTTGTTTTTTTCCCCCAGAGTTTCCAGTCGTCTTGAAAGCACCATAAATCCAGAGAATGACAGACTTTGAGGACAATGTCCATAAATAACCACTGCGTCACCTTCCTGTTCAAGTGAGCACAGCACAACAAGGTGAGTCCAAAAATGTCTTGTATGCTGCTGATAAATTATGTAATACGCCAGGGAGATATGTATACTGTAGCTAAGAAAGTAATACTAAGTGTAGATGTGTAGTAAGCTGTTATTAGCCCATGTGCCTCACCCTAATAATTTGGTCCCTTTCCCCCCTCATAATTTAGCCTACTGTTCTGACTTGGTGGTGCACATGTAGCCTATAACCTGTTTTAGAGAAATGTAATCATTGAATATTGTAAGAGCTTTCATTGTCTGCTTATATTCCCCCTTTATTTATTTATTCATTATTTTACCAGGTAAGTTGACTGAGAACATGTTCTCATTTGCAGCAACGACCTGGGGAATAGTTACGGGGAGAGGAGGGGGATGAATGAGCCAATTGTAAACTGGGGATTATTAGGTGACCGCTCGCTCATTAATGTCTTCATCAAAATTACGGATGGCCTCTTATCCGCTTGTCGTCCCCTTATGCCATTGTGTGTACATCTCAATTGTCATTAGAAACCACAGTTGTTTCAGCAAGTCAGCCATATCAGCTATGTTTTTTTTTAAGTCAGTAAATGAGGCCGAATGAACTGTTTCGCTGCCAGACAAGGCTCCGCTGATAACCAGGTGTAACGGTGGTAAGGATTCACTCCATGGTGCTGAAAACAAGGCTCTGCTGATAGCCAGGTGTAACAGTGGTAATGTGTTGGGACTCTGCTGTTGAGACAGCTTTATGTAGACCCTAACTGTTTGTGGGCACTATTTGTCACCGTTATAGTCCAATTAATGTATTGTTTAGTGTTTTGTTGTGTGGTTTGTATCTAAAAAAAAAAGAAATTGGGGAGTTTTCCCCCCACGAAGATTTACACACTAAAATGGCCACTGAAAGTAACCTACTGAAACCGCTAAGATTGCCACTGATTAACTGTAACGGATTACTTTTAGAAAGTAACCTACCCAACCCTGAAATTGTACTTTTAAACATTCATAAAGTGGGTCCTCCAACACTCATACGTCATCCAACCATGGAGGTTTCTTAGGGTACCTGAGTCTATTCAACAACGAACAACACTGAAACTATTCAGGGAAATGAGAGCTATGGCCAGTGTTCAATTGCACTATGAGAGAGAGAGAGGGGCAGTAAGCACTCCAAAAGAACACTACAGCAGTACACTGTTTGTTCTAAAGCATCCTCTATCTCTCTCTCTTTCTCCTTTCTTTCTCTTTCTCTCTTGCTGGCCTTCTCTCTCTCTGTCTCTCTCTCTCTCTCGGTGTCTCTCTCTCTCTCTCTCACACAGCCTTCTTTCTCGAGGGCCTGTCCAAACTGCTGCCAGCGGTGCTGCTCTCCTCTTGTGCTGAGTGGCTAAATACTCTACTCAATGAAAGACAAAAGAAGAAGAGGACTGGAAGATTTTCTTCTCTTCCCATCACACAGGCTTGTTCTGTTATGTGTCTAGCCTCCTCTCTCTTCTCTCTGACGAAATGTTCTGCCTTTGATTTGTTCTCCTGTTTTTTTCAATAACCTAGGGCTCCTAGCAGTGTTGCCAACCCCACCAAGCCTTCGCTCTCTTTCATCCTATTCCAACCCTCCTCTCTCTCCTGCTATCTCTCCTCTATCCTCTCTCCTTCTCTCCTTCTCTTGACAGGCAGTTATTGTAAATAAGAATTTGTTCTTAATTGACTCACCTGGATAAATAAAGGTTAAATAAAAATGTAATTAACTATTTTGGCATCTCTCCTCTCTCTCGCTTCCTCCAGTCTCTCTCTTTCTCTTCTCTTTCTCTCTCCCCTCTTTCCTTCTCTCTCTCTCTTTTTTGTCATCTCTTCTTTCTCCTCACTTTTTTCTGCCTCTTGGTGGAAAACACACTGTGTTACTTTGTTGAGGTTTCAAGCCCAATACCTTGAAGGGCAGGTCAGCGTGTTTCCTTTGGCTGTGTTCACCTGATACTAGATGTTCTCGCGGCTAAAGAACCATCATTCTGTCTGCTTGTTCGCCTGATACTAGATGTTCTCGCGGCTAAAGAACCATCATTCTGTCTGCTTGTTCGCCTGATACTAGATGTTCTCGCGGCTAAAGAACCATCATTCTGCCTGGTTAATGCACACTGGAAACATTCTGCCTTCTTGACTTTAGAAACATCCCACGGACAAAAAGGGATCACGGAATAGTACAGGAGCGTTGGTAAAAGTATATTGATTATATTGAAAGGTATATTGATCGTGCGCTTGCCTTTTATTGTCTATTTTTTAGCATTTATTGACTTACTGACACGTTATCTTGTTATCTTGTTGTTATTAAACCAAAGCGTAACATCAAATCAAAATGTGAGGCCAAAAATCATATCATAGGAAATGATCAGGTGACCAACATGTTTTATTGTTTAAGGCCTTTAATGACAGAAGTAATTATGTAAATTACAGCTTGTGTCATCGGGAAATATCATAATCAGTGAGATACAAACCTACACACTCCCCCACCATCGAAACAAGTACATGTTGTTTTGCTTTAGGAAGCCCATAAGCCTCAATAAACCTGTCTGAAGGTAGCTTTAAACAATTTATGGAAGTGTATATGGAAGTAGTTAATATATATATATATCAGATATTGGACAGACACTTCAGAACAAACTTCCTTCGAGATTTTTCTTTACACACAGTACCAGACAAAAGTTTGGACACACCTACTCATTCAAGAGTTTTTCTTTATTTTTACTATTAATCTACATTGTAGAATAATAGTGAAGACATGAAAACTATGAAATGACACATATGGAATCATGTAGTAACCAAAAAAGTGTTAAACAAATCAAAGTATATTTTATATTTGACATTTTTCAAAGTAGCCACACTTTGACAGCTTTTCACACTCTTGGCATTCCCTCAACCAGCTTCATGAGGTGGTCACCTGGAATGCATTTCAATTATTAACAGTTGTGCCTTGTTAATAGTTCATTTGTGGAATTTATTTCCTTCTTAAAACTTCTTGTGACTCCCCATCCCGGATCCGGAAGCGTAATCATCGACTGACACTAATTAGCATAACGCAACGGACATAAATCTTCCTAGAAAATCTTCCTATTCATGAAGATCACAAGTGAAATATATTGTAACACAGCTTAGCCTTTTGTTAATCACCCTGTCATCTCAGATTTTCAAAATATGCTTTTTTTTTTTTTTTGAATTTTACCCCTTTTTCTCCCAATTTCGTAGTATCCAATTGTTGTAGTAGCTACTATCTTGTCTCATCGCTACAACTCCCGTACGGGCTCGGGAGAGACGAAGGTTGAAAGTCATGCGTCCTCCGATACACAACCAACCAAGCCGCTGCTTCTTTAACACAGCGCACATCCAACCCGGAAGCCAGCCGCACCAATGCGCCGGAGGAAACACCGTGCACCTGGCCACCTTGGAGTCGCTGGTGCGTGATGAGACAAGGACACCCCTACCGACCAAGCCCTCCCTAACCCGGGCGACGCTAGGCCAATTGTGCGTCGCCCCACGGACCTCCCGGTCGCGGCCGGTTACGACAGAGCCTGGGCGCGAACCCAGGACTCTGATGGCACAGCTGGCGCTGCAGTACAGCGCCCTTAAACACTGCGCCACCCGGGAGGCCCTCCAAAATATGCTTTTACAGCCAAAGCTAGACAAGCATTTGTGTAAGTTTATCGATAGCCTAGCATAGCATTATGTCCAGCTAGCAGCAGGCAACCTCGTCACGAAAATCAGAAAAGCAATCAAATTAAATAGTTTACCTTTGATGAGCTTCGGATGTTTTCACTCACGAGACTCCCAGGTAGATAGCCAAAGTTCATTTTTTCCCAAAATATTATTTTTGTAGGCAAAATAGCTCTGTTTGTTCTTCACGTTTGGCTGAGAAATCGCCCGGAAATTGCAGTCACGAAAACGGCGAAAAATATTCCAAATTAGCTCCATAATATCGACAGAAACATGGCAAACGTTGTTGATAATCAATCCTCAAGTTGTTTTTCAAATATCTATTCGATAATATATCCGTAGGGACAATTAGTTTTTCAGTAGGACCGATTGGAGTAATGGCTACCTATGTATTTTACGCGAGAGTCACCCTGGGAGCCATCAGGTGACCACTTACGCAATGTAGCCGCCTACGGCTATTCTTCAACAGAAATGCGTAGAACTACGTCACAATGCTGTAGACATTCACAGCTCAATAGGGACTCATTGGAACGCAGCGCTTTCAAAATATGGGGCAGTTCCGGATTGGATTTTTCTCAGGCTTTCGCCTGCAACATCAGTTCTGTTATACTCACAGACAATATCTTTACAGTTTTGGAAACGTTAGAGTGTTTTCTATCCTAAGCTGTCAATTATATGCATATTCTAGCATCTTGTCCTGACAAAATATCCCGTTTAAAACGGGAAAGTTTTTTTCCCAAAAATGAAAATACTGCCCCTAGAGTCGCAACACGTTTGAGCCAATCAGTTGTGTTGTGACAAGGCAGGGTTGGTATACAGAAGACAGCCCTATTTTGTAAAAGACCAAGTCCATATTATGGTAAGAACAGCTTAAATAAGCATAGAGAAATGACCTAAATGACATAAAGATCAGTCAATTCGGGAAATTTCAAGAACTTTGAAAGTTTCTTCAAGTGCAGTCGCAAAAACCATCAAGCGCTATAATGAAACTGGCTCTCATGAGGACCGCTACAGGAAAGGAAGACCCAGAATTCCCTCTGCTGCAGAGGATAGGTTCAGTAGAGTTACAAGCCCAAATAAATGCTTCACAGATTTCAAGTAACAGACACATCTCAACATCAACTGTTCAGAGGAGACTGCATGAATCAGGCCTTCATGGTTGAATTACTGCAAAAAAACACCACTAAAGGACACCAATAAGAAGAAGAGACTTGCTTGGGCCAAGAAACACGGGCAATGGACATTAGACCAGTGTAAATCTGTCTTTTGGTTTGATGAGTCCAAATTTGAGATTTTTGGTTCCAACCACTGGTACTTTGCGAGACGCAGAGTAGGTGAGCTGATGATCTCCGCATGTGTGGTTCCCACCATGAAGCATGAAAGAGGAGGTGTGATGGTGTGAGGGGGGGGGAGCTTTGCTGGTGACACTGTCTGTGATTTATTTCAAATTCAAGGCACACTTATTCAGCGATACACCATCCCATCTGGTTTGCGCTTAGTGGGACTATCATGTGTTTTTCAATAGAACAATGACCCAACACACCTCCAGGCTGTGTAAGAGCTATTTGACCAAGAAGGAGAGTGATGGAATGCTGCATCAGATGACCTGGCCTCCATAATGTATTTATTTTATTTAACCAGGCAAGTTAGTTAAGAACAAATTCTTATTTGCAATGACTGCCTACTGCACAGTGGGTTAACTGCCTTGTTCAGGGGCAGAACGACAGATTTTTACCTTGTCAGCTCTGGGATTCAAACCAGCAACCTTTTGGACACTGTCCCAATGCGCTAACCACTAGGCTACCACCCGACCGCAACCCAATTGGGATGAGTTTGGTACTTTATTAGGATCCCCATTAGCTTTTATACCTCCTGGTATAGCATGTCTTCCTCTGACACCACCTGTTATAGCATGGTCTTCCTCTGACACCGCCTGGTATAGCATGTCTTCCTCTGACACCACCTGGTATAGCACGTCTTCCTCTGACACCTCCTGGTATAGCACGTCTTCCTCTGACACCACCTGGTATAGCACGTCTTCCTCTGACACCACCTGGTATAGCACGTCTTCCTCTGACACCACCTGGTATAGCATGTCTTCCTCTGACACCTCCTGGTATAGCACGTCTTCCTCTGACACCGCCTGGTATAGCACGTCTTCCTCTGACACCTCCTGGTATAGCACGTCTTCCTCTGACACCGCCTGGTATAGCATGTCTTCCTCTGACACCTCCTGGTATAGCATGTCTTCCTCTGACACCGCCTGGTATAGCATGTCTTCCTCTGACACCGCCTGGTATAGCATGGTCTTCCTCTGACACCGCCTGGTATAGCATGTCTTCCTCTGACACCGCCTGGTATAGCATGTCTTCCTCTGACACCGCCTGGTATAGCATGTCTTCCCCTTGAACTCCAAGCTGTGTATCAATATGACGGGGAGATGTCAACACATCCAATTAATTAATTAGTGTTAACGAGCTACAACATCCAGTCATTAAAACGTATCCATGATTAGTCAGCTGAGGAGGATTTATCCTTCTGTCAAATTAGCATGCTACACTGATGCGTCTTTGTCTCAATGACACGTTTGAACAGTCCTTATGATAGATTGTTTAGCTATAGTTTTTATTTATTTATTTATTTATTTATTTTTTATTTTACCCCCTTTTCTCCCCAATTTCGTGGTATCCAATTGTTGTAGTAGCTACTATCTTGTCTCATCGCTACAACTCCCGTACGGGCTCGGGAGAGACGAAGGTTGAAAGTCATGCGTCCTCCGATACACAACCCAACCAAGCCGCACTGCTTCTTAACACAGCGCACAGCCGCACCAATGCGCCGGAGGAAACACCGTGCACCTGGCCACCTTGGTTAGCGTACACTGCGCCCAGCCCGCCACAGGAGTCGCTGGTGCGCGATGAGACAAGGACACCCCTACCGACCAAGCCCTCCCTAACCCGGGCGACGCTAGGCCAATTGTGCGTCGCCCCACGGACCTCCCGGTCGCGGCCGGTTACGACAGAGCCTGGGCACAAACCCAGGGACTCTGATGGCACAGCTGGCGCTGCAGTACAGCGTTTAGCTATAGTTAACACGTTTGAACAGTCCCTACAATAGATTGTTTAGCTATAGTTAACATGTTTGAACAGACCCTAGGCCTAAATGGTTTAGATGTTGTAAACTGGATCATTTTTAACAATAGAGCTGCAAATCATATCTTCTCTAATGCATTATAAACCTGCAGTCTTGGCCCACACAACTTCTCTATCTGCAAAATCGGTGTTAGCATCTATACCTTTTGAATGGAGATGTCCTATACCTTCTGTTCAGATGTCCTATACCTTCTGAATGGAGATGTCCTATACCTTCTGTACAGATGCCCTATACCTTCTGAATGGAGATGTCCTATACCTTCTGTACAGATGTCCTATACCTTCTGTACAGATGTCCTATACCTTCTGAATGGAGATGTCCTATACCTTCTGTACAGATGTCCTATATCTTCTGTACATATGTCCTATACCTTCTGAATGGGGATGTCCTATACCTTCTGTACAGATGTCCTATACCTTCTGAATGGAGATGTCCTATACCTTCTGTACAGATGTCATATACCTTCTGTACAGATGTCCTATACCTTCTGTACAGATGTCCTATACCTTCTGTTCAGATGTCCTATACCTTCTGTACAGATGTCCTATACCTTCTGAATGGAGATGTCCTATACCTTCTGTACAGATGTCCTATACCTTCTGAATGGAGATGTCCTATACCTTCTGTACAGATGTCCTATACCTTCTGTACAGATGTCATATACCTTATGTACAGATGTCCTATACCTTCTGTACAGATGTCCTATACCTTCTGTACAGATGTCCTATACCTTCTGAATGGAGATGTTCTATACCTCCTGTACAGATGTCCAATACCTTCTGTACAGATGTCATATACCTTCTGTTCAGATGTCCTATACCTTCTGTTCAGATGTCATATACCTTCTGTACAGATAGCCTTTACCTTCTGTTCAGATGTCCTATACCTTCTGAATGGAGGTGTCCTATACCTTCTGTACAGATGTCCTATACCTTCTGTACAGATGTCATATACCTTCTGTACAGATGTCCTATACCTTCTGTTCAGATGTCATATACCTTCTGTACAGATGTCCTATACCTTCTGAATGGAGATGTTCTATACCTCCTGTACAGATGTCCTATACCTTCTGTACAGATGTCATATACCTTCTGTTCAGATGTCCTATACCTTCTGTTCAGATGTCATATACCTTCTGTACAGATAGCCTTTACCTTCTGTTCAGATGTCCTATACCTTCTGAATGGAGATGTCCTATACCTTCTGTACAGATGTCCTATAACTTCTGTACAGATGTCCTATACCTTCTGTACAGATGGCCTATACCTTCTGTACAGATGTCCATGACAGCCAGAGGCTTCTAGAGAGTAACCTACATTTCATTTCACAAACAATGGAGGCAGAGTAGAGTAGGGCAGGCAACCTTTGTCCTTTTTCATGGTTTGCCTCAACAGTTTAGGAAGCAAATACGCACGCACGCACGCACACACACACACACACACACACACACACACACACACACACACACACACGCACACACACACACACACGCACGCACACACACACACACACACACACACACACACACACACACACACACACACACGCACGCACGCACGCACGCACGCACGCACGCACGCACGCACACACGAAAATAGGGGGGGGGGGGGGGGGGGGGGGGGGGGGGGACATTTATGAGTAAAACTAAATATTGGTTAAACGGGTTTTGGCCATGAGATTCATGAATAGTAATTGAGGAATGGAGGATGGTAGGGATGGAGGGATGAGTTATGGAGGATGGGAGGGATGAGGTATAGAGGATGGGAGGGGTGAGGTATGGAGGATGGGAGGTATGAGGTATAGAGGATGGGAGGGTTAAGGTATAGAGGATGGGAGGGTGAGGTATGGAGAATGGGAGGTATGAGGTATAGAGGATGGGAGGGGTGAGGTATGGAGGATGGGAGGTATGAGGTATGGAGGATGGGAGGGATGAGGAATAGAGGATGGGAGGGGTGAGGTATGGAGGATGGGAGGGGTGAGGTATGGAGTTATGAAAGCAAGTGGTGAGGGTCGTCATAGGGTAATTGAGGAATGGAGGATGGTAGGGATGGAGGGATGAGTTATGGAGGATGGGAGGGATGAGGTATAGAGGATGGGAGGTATGAGGTATAGAGGATGGGAGGGGTGAGGTATGGAGGATGGGAGGTATGAGGTATGGAGGATGGGAGGTATGGGGTATAGAGGATGGGAGGGTTAAGGTATAGGGGATGGGAGGGTGAGGTATGGAGAATGGGAGGTATGAGGTATAGAGGATGGGAGGGGTGAGGTATGGAGGATGGGAGGTATGAGGTATGGAGGATGGGAGGGATGAGGAATAGAGGATGGGAGGGGTGAGGTATGGAGGATGGGAGGGGTGAGGTATGGAGTTATGAAAGCAAGTGGTGAGGGTCGTCATAGGGTAATTGAGGAATGGAGGATGGTAGGGATGGAGGGATGAGTTATGGAGGATGGGAGGGATGAGGTATAGAGGATGGGAGGTATGAGGTATAGAGGATGGGAGGGGTGAGGTATGGAGGATGGGAGGTATGAGGTATGGAGGATGGGAGGTATGGGGTATGGAGGATGGGAGGGTTAAGGTACAGGGGATGGGAGGGTGAGGTATGGAGAATGGGAGGTATGAGGTATAGAGGATGGGAGGGGTGAGGTATGGAGGATGGGAGGTATGAGGTATGGAGGATGGGAGGGATGAGGAATGGAGGATGGGAGGGGTGAGGTATGGAGTTATGAAAGCAAGTGGTGAGGGTCGTCATAGGGTAATTGGAACCCTCAGAGTAGCTAAGGCCGTCATTAACAGAGATCAGGGCTGAGTTGAGCGGTGGCACTGCAGGTTGAGGGCGTGATGCATGGCCGCTCAAGCATCCCAGTGACCAGGAAGTAACACCTTAGAGCGGAACGCTGTTCCCACATTCCCCCACTCCCCCAAGCTAGCCACCAGTTTGGCCTACAGGTCACAATCTGTCCCCCTATTTGACTAGTGTCCAACCATCAGTCGTCTCTTCCCACATTCATCCATTCTAAAAGCCATTCACCAGTAACAGGTCACCAACACATTCTGCAGGGTCACTGAGTTGGTATCAGTCCGTGCCCTAATATTCTGACCTGCTTTATAAACAACGAGCCATTCATTGAAACGGTTTATTTGATTATGAGAATCACATTGAATTCCTTTTTCTTAACGTCTATAAAGTTATGCGCATATTATGCAACAAAATTCAAAAGACCTGAACAGAAAAAACCTTATGCTGGTGGAAACAGCATTCAATATGAGGCTTTATTACCATAATATGTTAATGTGCATTTCCGCATCTCTTATTTCATCATTGATTGGTGCATAATACAGTGTCTTCCAAGGTGAGGCCTTGATTTTTTATTTTATTTTACCTTTATTTTACTAGACAAATTCTTATTTTCAATGACAGCCTAGTAACAGTGGGTTAATTGCCTGTTCAGGGGCAGAACGACAGATTTGTACCTTGTCAGCTCGGGGATTTCGGTTACTAGTCCAACGCTCTAACCACTAGGCTACCCTGCCGCCCCAATGTGATGGGTAACACACAGTGAGTACATCACCTCACGTCATTCCTGCTGCTGCCTTCGGTTGCTACTGTATCAGACAAGCATTATTGAGGCCTTGGTTTATACCTCTGCCTTCTGCAGGGTCGTGACCTTTCAGGGGGCAGGTGCTCAAAATGAATGAGAAAAAAAAAGGGCACCACCACTCGAAGAAAACAATTACTTTCATATCTCGAAATTCATAACATACCAAATGTCTCTGTAATGCCTGAAAATAATCCTATTTATTTCCGCAGCAACACGCCCACTCATCTTCACATTGTAGGCAAGATAATATATGTAGGGATGTTGTGTTTTATTTAAGCATTGGGTTTTATTTGTAAACGTATACAGGACTCTCAGGACTCTCTTGTAAAATTGAAATAAAACTGTGTGACTCCATGTTTCGTTGGTTATTACTGCATTGTCGGAACTAGAAGCACAAGCATTTCGCTACACTCGCATTAACATCTGCTAACCGTATGTGACAAATACATTTGAGTTGATTGGATTTTGTTTAAAATAAAGGTTAATAAATTAATCGAAATAGTTACAGTGCCTTTTTAAATATTTTACCTTTATTTAACTAGGCAAGTCAGTTAATAACAAATTCTTATTTACAATGACGGCCTAGGAACAGTGGGTTAACTGCCTGTTCAGGGGCAGAACGACAGATTTGTACCTTGTCAGCTCAGGGGTTTGAACTTGCAACCTTCCGGTTACTAGTCCAACCACTAGGCTACCCTGCCGCCCCGCTCTTGATGCATAATTGACATCAAGAGAAGAGGGTGGGCTATCGGCTGATCATTGACGTTGATGACTGATATAAATCTGCTAGTTAGCTAGCTCCATTTCTTTTAGTGATTTAACTCTGTCTTTCTGCGTCCCTCTGCTGTGGGCATCGGTTAAAATGGACCAAATATTGATGATAACGTAGTTGTTAATCAAAAAATGTTATGCTGCTGTGGCAACACTGTTGATATTTTTTACTACGTAGCTAGCTACTCACTAGGGTTGCATACAGTGCCTTGCGAAAGTATTCGGCCCCCTTGAACTTTGCGACCTTTTGCCACATTTCAGGCTTCAAACATAAAGATATAAAACTGTATTTTTTTGTGAAGAATCAACAACAAGTGGGACACAATCATGAAGTGGAACGACATTTATTGGATATTTCTAACTTTTTTAACAAATCAAAAACTGAAAAATTGGGCGTGCAAAATTATTCAGCCCCTTTACTTTCAGTGCAGCAAACTCTCTCCAGAAGTTCAGTGAGGATCTCTGAATGATCCAATGTTGACCTAAATGACTAATGATGATAAATACAATCCACCTGTGTGTAATCAAGTCTCCGTATAAATGCACCTGCACTGTGATAGTCTCAGAGGTCCGTTAAAAGCGCAGAGAGCATCATGAAGAACAAGGAACACACCAGGCAGGTCCGAGATACTGTTGTGAAGAAGTTTAAAGCCGGATTTGGAAACAAAAAGATTTCCCAAGCTTTTAACATCCCAAGGAGCACTGTGCAAGCGACCACTGTATCAGACCACTGCAAATCTACCAAGACCTGGCCGTCCCTCTAAACTTTCAGCTCATACAAGGAGAAGACTGATCAGAGATGCAGCCAAGAGTCCCATGATCACTCTGGATGAACTGCAGAGATCTACAGCTGAAGTGGGAGACTCTTTCCATAGGACAACAATCTGTTGTATATTGCACAAATCTGGCCTTTATGGAAGAGTGGCAAGAAGAAAGCCATTTCTTAAAGATATCCATAAAAAGTGTTGTTTAAAGTTTGCCACAAGCCACCTGGGAGACACACCAAACATGTGGAAGAAGGTGCTCTGGTCAGATGAAACCAAAATTGAACTTTTTGGAAACAATGCAAGACGTTATGTTGGCGTAAAAGCAACACAGCTCATCACCCTGAACACACACCATCCCCACTGTCAAACATGGTGGTGGCAGCATCATGGTTTGGGCCTGCTTTTCTTCAGCAGGGACAGGGAAGATGGTTAAAATTGATGGGAAGATGGATGGAGCCAAATACAGGACCATTCTGGAAGAAAACCTGATGGAGTCTGCAAAAGACCTGAGACTGGGACGGAGATTTGTCTTCCAACAAGACAATGATCCAAAACATAAAGCAAAATCTACAATGGAATGGTTCAAAAATAAACATATCCAGGTGTTAGAATGGCCAAGTCAAAGTCCAGACCTGAATCCAATCGAGAATCTGTGGAAAGAACTGAAAACTGCTGTTCACAAATGCTCTCCATCCAACCTCACTGAGCTCGAGCTGTTTTGCAAGGAGGAATGGGAAAAAATTTAAGTCTCTCGATGTGCAAAACTGATAGAGACATACCCCAAGCGACTTACAGCTGTAATCGCAGCAAAAGGTGGCGCTACAAAGTATTAACTTAAGGGGGCTGAATAATTTTGCACGCCCAATTTTTCAGTTTTTGATCTGTTAAAAAAGTTTGAAATATCCAATAAATGTTGTTCCACTTGGGCCTCCCGGGTGGCGCAGTGGTTAAGGGCGCTGTACTGCAGCGCCAACTGTGCCATCAGAGTCCCTGGGTTCGCGCCCAGGCTCTGTCGTAACCGGCCGCGACCGGGAGGTCTGTGGGGCTACGCACAATTGGCCTAGCGTCGCCCGGGTTAGGGAGGGCTTGGCCGTAGGGCTGTCCTTGTCTCATCGCGCACCAGCGACTCCTGTGGCGGGCTGGGCGCAGTGTACGCTAACCAGGTGCACGGTGTTTCCTCCGGCGCATTGGTGCGGCTGGCTTCCGGGTTGGATGTGCGCTGTTTGAAAGGGTGTCCACATATTTTTGAGAGTGGACTGTATTACTGTACTGTATTATACTAGAATTACGTACCTTGTTCAAACCATGACGAGAACATGTGATGTTGGTGCAGGAAACGTGTCTGACAACGTTAGCGAAATTTAGATTTGAGATTTAATTTTGAAATATAACAGGACCTATTTGACAGTTGTATATTTAGTAGGCTGACGCATACATACCTTCCATAATAATTCCCCTGATGTTGCGTGACGTGGGTATTACTCTTTCTTTATAGTGGCATCAATCCTTCCGTGCTTTCAACAGTTAAATGAAATTAGTTTTATTGTCCTTATCGTCATCATTGGAATGACATGCTTGAATAATACTGGACTACAATAAGACGTAGAGGCCTTCACTTCTCATCACGAAGATTGAATGGTTATGGGTCTGAATAAACAACTGTTATAGCTTACGCAATCGACCCTGCTCGCGTCTTTCAAACTCCTATTGACTGCTGTATTTAACATTCAGTAAATAAGAGCTTGCGTCCCTCATCGAATAGTCTATTAGTATAAGAAATGCAATTAGTTTTTTTTTTAATCCAGCAAGCTATTCTAGTCTAGCTTTTCCTGGAACTCCAAGAGCTAAGAAGCATTTATTTGTATTTTTATGAGAGGCCAGGGGAGTGCAGCAGTAATTGGAGGACCATTTAAAAAAAAATATCCTTTTTAGATAAAACTATACTAAACTCAGCAAAAAAAGAAACGTCCTCTCACTGTCAACAGTATTTATTTTCAGAAAATGTAACATGTGTAAATATTTGTATGACCATAACAAGATTCAATAACTGAGACATAAACTGAACAAGTTCCACAGACATGGGACTAACAGAAATGGGGGGGGTCAAAAATCAAAAGAAACAGTCAGTAACGATGTTATCGTTCTGGCTCATTTTTCAAAATAAACGCCTGAAACTATGTCTGAAGACTGTTGACACCTTGAGGAAGCGATAGGAAAAGGAATATGGTTCATATCCCTTTAAATCCAGCAAAGGGAGGCTATGGAACATGGAGTTTTCAAAATAGAAGCCACTTCCTGTTTTGATTTTCCTCAGGGTTTCGCCTGCAATATCAGTTCTCTTATACTCACAGACAATATTTTGACAGTTTTGGAAACGTTAGAGTGTTTTCTATCCAATATTAATAATAATATGCATATATTAGCAACTGATGGCGCCTTTTCATCCAAGCTACTCAATACTGCACCTGCAGCAATAAAAAGTTAACGACCGCTCCACAGGTGTTGATTCATTGTTTATGGTTCATTGAACAAGAATGGGAAACCGTGTTAAAACCCTTTACAATGAAGATCTGTGAAAGACAGGGTCTTGAAAAAGGGACGTTAATTTTTTTGCCGAGTTTATATACAGTACCAGTCAAAAGTTTGGACACACCTACTCATTCAAGCGTTTCTTTATTTTTTTTTTACTATTTTGTACATTGTAGAATAATAATGAAGACATCAAAACTACAAAATAGCACATATGGAATCATGTAGTGACCAAAAAAAAGTGTTAAACAAAACAAAGTATATTTGAGATGATAGATTCTACAAAGTAGCCACCCTTTGACTTGATGACAACTTTACACACTCTTTGGCATTCTCTCAACCAGCTTCATGAGGTAGTCACCTGGAATGCATTTCAATTAACAGGTGCGGCTGGTTAAAGTTTATTTGTGGGATTTAATTTATGAGGCAAAGCTGATGAAAAAATAAATCGTCCTCCCTCGTATTAAATGTCAACAAACGCCACTGGAGTGCAGGACTGTACTTGGCCGCCTCGCTTCGCGTTCCTAGGAAACTATGCAGTTTTTTGTTTTTTTACGTGTTATTTCTTACATTAGTACACCAGGTCATCTTAGGTTTCATCACATACAGTCGAGAAGAACTACTGAATATAAGATCAGCGTCAACTCACCATCAGTACGACCAAGAATACGCTTTTCGCGACGCGGATCCTGTGCTCTGCCTTACAAACAGGACAACGGAGTGGATCCCATGCAGCGACCCAAAAAAACGACTCCGAAAAAGAGGGAAACGAGGCGGTCTTCTGGTCAGACTCCGGAGACGGGCACACCGTGCACCATTCCCTAGCATTCTTCTTGCCAATGTCCAGTCTCTTGACAACAAGGTTGATGAAATCCGAGCAAGGGTAGCATTCCAGAGGGACATCAGAGACTGTAACGTTCTTTGCTTCACGGAAACGTGGCTTACTGGAGAGACGCTATCCGAAGCGGTGCAGCCAACAGGTTTCTCCACGCATCGCGCAGACAGGAAAAAACATCTTTCTGGTAAAAAGAGGGGCGGAGGCGTATGCCTTATGACTAACGTGACATGGTGTGATGAAAGAAACATACAGGAACTCAAATCCTTCTGTTCACCTTTAGAATTCCTCACAATCAAATGTAGACCGCATTATCTACCAAGAGAATTCTCTTCGATTATAATCACAGCCGTATATATCCCCCCCCAAGCAGACACATCGTTGGCTCTGAATGAACTTTATTTGACTCTTTGCAAACTGGAAACCATTTATCCGGAGGCTGCATTCATTGTAGCTGGGGATTTTAACAAGGCTAATCTGAAAACAAGACTCCCCAAATTTTATCAGCATATCGATTGCGCAACCAGGGGTGGAAAGACCTTGGATCATTGTTACTCTAACTTCCGCGACGCATATAAGGCCCTGCCCCGCCCCCCTTTCGGAAAAGCTGACCACGACTCCATTCTGTTGATCCCTGCCTACAATCACGGACTACAGGAAGAAATCCAGCCCAGTCACGGACCAGGATGTCCTGCTCCCAGGCAGACTAAATAACTTTTTTGCCCGCTTTGAGGACAATACAGTGCCACTGACACGGCCTGCAACGAAAACTTGCGGTCTCTCCTTCACTGCAGCCGAGGTGAGTAAGACATTTAAACGTTTAAACAAACGTTTAAACATTTAAACATTTAAACGAGTAAGACATTTAAACGTGCCCAGACGGCATCCCCAGCCGCGCCCTCAGAGCATGCGCAGACCAGCTGGCCGGTGTGTTTACGGACATATTCAATCAATCCCTATACCAGTCTGCTGTTCCCACATGCTTCAAGAGGGCCACCATTGTTCCTGTTCCCAAGAAAGCTAAGGTAACTGAGCTAAACGACTACCGCCCCGTAGCGCTCACTTCCGTCATCATGAAGTGCTTTGAGAGACTAGTCAAGGACCATATCACCTCCACCCTACCTGACACCCTAGACCCACTCCAATTTGCTTACCGCCCAAATAGGTCCACAGACGATGCAATCTCAACCACACTGCACACTGCCCTAACCCATCTGGACAAGAGGAATACCTATGTGAGAATGCTGTTCATTGACTACAGCTCGGCATTCAACACCATAGTACCCTCCAAGCTCGTCATCAAGCTCGAGACCCTGGGTCTCGACCCCGCCCTGTGCAACTGGGTACTGGACTTCCTGACGGGCCGCCCCCAGGTGGTGAGGGTAGGCAACAACATCTCCTCCCCGCTGATCCTCAACACTGGGGCCCCACAAGGGTGCGTTCTGAGCCCTCTCCTGTACTCCCTGTTCACCCACGACTGCGTGGCCACGCACGCCTCCAACTCAATCATCAAGTTTGCGGACGACACAACAGTGGTAGGCTTGATTACCAACAACGACGAGACGGCCTACAGGGAGGAGGTGAGGGCCCTCGGAGTGTGGTGTCAGGAAAATAACCTCACACTCAACGTCAACAAAACTAAGGAGATGATTGTGGACTTCAGGAAACAGCAGAGGGAACACCCCCCTATCCACATCGATGGAACAGTAGTGGAGAGGGTAGCAAGTTTTAAGTTCCTCGGCATACACATCACAGACAAACTGAATTGGTCCACTCACACAGACAGCATTGTGAAGAGGGCGCAGCAGCGCCTCTTCAACCTCAGGAGGCTGAAGAAATTCGGCTTGTCACCAAAAGCACTCACAAACTTCTACAGATGCACAATCGAGAGCATCCTGGCGGGCTGTATCACCGCCTGGTACGGCAACTGCTCCGCCCTCAACCGTAAGGCTCTCCAGAGGGTAGTGAGGTCTGCACAACGCATCACCGGGGGCAAACTACCTGCCCTCCAGGACACCTACACCACCCGATGTCACAGGAAGGCCATAAAGATCATCAAGGACATCAACCACCCGAGCCACTGCCTGTTCACCCCGCTATCATCCAGAAGGCGAGGTCAGTACAGGTGCATCAAAGCTGGGACCGAGAGACTGAAAAACAGCTTCTATCTCAAGGCTATCAGACTGTTAAACAGCCACCACTAACATTGAGTGGCTGCTGCCAACACACTGACACTGACTCAACTCCAGCCACTTTAATAATGGGAATTGATGGGAAATGATGTAAATATATCACTAGCCACTTTAAACAATGCTACCTTATATAATGTTACTTACCCTACATTATTCATCTCATATGCATACGTATATACTGTACTCTATGTCATCGACTGTATCCTTATGTAATACATGTATCACTAGCCACTTTAACTATGCCACTTTGTTTACATACTCATCTCATATGTATATACTGTACTCGATACAATCTACTGTATCTGCCTATGCTGCTCTGTACCATCACTCATTCATATATCCTTATGTACATATTCTTTATCCCCTCACACTGTGTACAAGACAGTAGTTTTGGAATTGTTAGTTAGATTACTTGTTGGTTATTACTGCATTGTCGGAACTAGAAGCACAAGCATTTCGCTACACTCGCATTAACATCTGCTAACCATGTGTATGTGACAAATAAAATTTGATTGATTGATTGATTGATTGGAGCGTATTGCACAAGAGACAGACGCTATAAGTTACATTTTTTTTAAATCCTCATATTTTTTAAATATTTTTTTTATTTCACCTTTATTTAACCAGGTAGGCAAGTTGAGAACAAGTTCTCATTTACAACTGCGACCTGGCCAAGATAAAGCAAAGCAGTACGACACATACAACGACACAGAGTTACACATGGAGTAAAACAAACATACAGTCAATAATACAGTATAAACAAGTCTATATACGATGTGAGCAAATGAGGTGAGATAAGGGAGGTAAAGGCAAAAAAAAGGCCACACAATACCCCATAATGACAAAGTGCAAATAGGTTTTTGTTTCCATTTATCATTTATTTTATTGAACCTTTATTTAACTAGGCAAATCAGTTAAGAACAAATTCTTATTTACAATGACGGCCTACCCTGGCCAAACCCTAACCCGGACAGCGCTGGGCCAATTGTGCGCTGCCCTATTGGACTCCCCATCACAGCCGGTTGTGATACAGCCTGGAATCAAACCAGAGTATGTAGTGATGCCTCTGCGCTACTCAGGAGCCCATCATCCGTGAGATGTTTCTACAACTTGATTGGAGTCCACCTGTGGTAAATTCAATTGTTTGGACAAGATTTGGAAAGGCACACAACTGTCTTTATAAGGTCCCATAGTTGACAGTGCATGTCAGAGCAAATACCAAGCCATTAGGTCGAAGGAATTGTCCGTAAAGCTCCAAGACAAGATTGTATCTAAGCACAGATCTGGGGAAGGGTACCAAAAAATTTCTGCAGAATTGAAGGTCTCCATCATTCTTAAATGGAAAAAGTTTAGAACCACCAAGACTCCTCCTGGAGCTGGCCGCCCGGCCAAACTGAGCAATCAGGGATAAGGGCCTTGGTCGTCAGTGAGATGATCAAGAACCTGATGGTCACTCTGACAGAGCTCCAGAGTTCCTCTGTGGAGATGGGAGAACCTTCCAGAAGGACAACCATCTCTGCAGCACTACACCATGCAGGCCTTTATGGTAAAGTGGCCAGATGGAAGCCACTCTTCAGTAAAAGGTACATGACAGCTTGCTTGGAGTTTGCCAAAAGGCACCTAAAGGACTTTCAGATCATGAGAAACAAGATTGCCAAGAGTCACATCTGGAGGAAACCTGGCATCATCCCTACGGTGAAGCATGTTGGTGACAACATCATGCTGTGGGTATGTTTTTCAGCGACAGGGACTGAGAGACTAGTCAGGATCGAGGGAAAGATGAACGGGGCAAGTACAGAAAGCGACGCTCCCCATCCAACCTAACAGAGCTTGAGAGGATCTGCAGAGAAGAATGGGAGAAACTCCACGAATACAGGTGTGCCAAACTTGTAATACCCAAGAAGACTCGAGGCTGTAATTGCTGCCAAAGGAGCTTCAACAAAGTACTGAGTAAAGGGTCTGAATACTTATGTAAATGTGATATTTTTATAAAAGTGCAACGTTTCTAAAAAAAACAGTTTTTGCTTTGTCATTATGGGGTATTGTGATGTCATTATGGGGTATTGTGATGAGTGTGTAGATTGATGAGGAAAAAAACGATTTAATAAATTTTAGAAGAAGGCTGTAATGTAACAAAATGTGGAAAAGGTCAAGGGGTCTGAATACTTTTCAAATGCACTGTATATTGAACAGGATTATCTTATGGATGACATTTGAATGGAATTGATGGAGAGAGAGACTGTTCTTGTGTGTATTGATTTAAAGCAACGATATTCGAGTGCAGCTGTAATTCAAATTTAAAAAATAAGTTGACGCCCGAATGCTAGACTGAGATGTGTAAATTAGAAACGCATTCAGTTGTTATATTACTGTAGCATAGGCTATGCTCCAGCAAATATAGACCTACCTGTCACAAGAAAAAAAAGCGACCATGATGAGATGATACATGCGCTCCATCCTGAGATGCGGTGTCTTTCCCAACCTTTAGCGTTGATGATTGATCTTGCAGAGAAAAGGCCGTAAGAGAAGCCAGTTTTAGACATCGCATATCATTTAACAGTTCTATTTCACATCATACAGTTCATAGAAATCATTTATTATAATTTTTCCGTTTCCCGTAGTTATTTATCCTGGGAAAGGGGAATGGATTTGGGCGGTAAATCTTTGTAAATCGCTGTAACCTGGTTCCTGCTATTGAACTCTACTATTCACACTCGACCGGTGAGGGCCATCCCTTAAGCCATGCATGTTTGGATACCGGACATACGCAATCTCCATACAGGACAGACTGGGATAAAGGCGCAACCGGAAAAAAAATGAAATCAAAATAAAGGCGCAACCGGGCTATGTACAGGGCAGATCAGCAACCGGGCTATGTACAGGGCAGATCAGCAACCGGGCTATGCACAGGGCAGATCAGCAACCGGGCTATGTACAGGGCAGATCAGCAACCGGGCTATGTACAGGGCAGATCAGCAACCGGGCTATGTACAGGGCAGATCAGCAACCGGGCTATGTACAGGGCAGATCAGCAACCGGGCTATGTACAGGGCAGATCAGCAACCGGGCTATGTACAGGGCAGATCAGCAGGCTCAACCAACGGATAGGATGCGGGGTGGCGAACTTGTTGACAACTTGCGGACAGCGACAAAACAACAATGACAAAAAATTGTATGTAAAAAATATATATACCATCACCTAAAACAGCACTTGTACAGCACTTGTACAGGTAGAGCTCTATCTGTGCTGGTACCTGGCCTTCTGCTTCCCATAGGCATCAAACCAGCTCCTCTCTCCCAATGGGCAGGAGAGACATCTCCCATGGTGTGTTCTCATCCATCTGTTTAACTATGACAATATTATAACCTACTTACAATTATTGTAATAACAATGTCTAATATGCCATTTAGCATACACTTTTTTTTCCCCCAAAGCGACTTGTAGACATTTTTGTATAGTAATTGTGTTATTGTGACAATAATACAAATCTAATTTTATTGGTCACATACACATATTTAGCAGATGTTATTGCAGGTGTAGCGAAATGCTTGTGTAACACACAAAAACAGGTTCTGGGCTAATAATGTAAGAAATAACAATAGTAATGATTATGTTTTAATTATAAAAATCAGCATCATATAATATCGCTTGGAAATTCAACATCAGAGCAACGTGTGTGATCGACCAAAATACCTTATCTAATGTTTCCGTAGGGAGCCGAGCAAATCCGAGCGCTGCCGAAAACCCTCGTTTCCAACCTGTGAACGAGCCGAGAGGCAGAAGCGTGACTGAAGGGGGACGAAAGAAGAAATAACTCCTTTACGGACGGAGTGTACCACGGTGGCGAGACTATGAACATGCAAGTAGTTAGCCAGAACTGCTTCTTCAAGAGGAAGGAGGATTCGTAAATCTTTAGAAGAGATTTGCTCCTTATTCAAGGAATTATATTAAAGACATTTTTGTTAACCCAGGATTATTCTACCGCGTGGTGCACTCTTAGTAGCTAAAGAAGAGGACTCCTTAGCTCCGTTGTAATTCTGATTTACTTGGAAGGTTGGTTGGCTTCTCGACGTTTTGAAAAGTGGATTTTTACCTTACCAGCTGCGGAAGTGGGTGACCGAACGAAGTTGTTTCTGTGCGAGCAGAGAAACAGTGAGTAACGTTATCTACACCGTTATATGTATTTGTTTTTTTGCTCTTTCCCCCCCTCCCCCTTAGAAGGTTGCATCGCAATTCTTATGCAGTCTTGGATGAAACATTTTGAGTATAAGTTGGAATGGCATTGAATAAATTACATATTTGGGAAGAGAATAAATTTGCCAAGGTATAGAAAAGGGCAGTTTCATGTGACCAATTGACAATTTCGCTGGTTGTTTAATCTCTTAACGTTAGCTAGCTAATCAAATCGGGTTAGCTAAATTAGCTAGTTAATCAGTCTGCCAGACAGACCGCTAACCAGCCAGTTAGCCACGCATGCAGTCTGTGCACTGGCACTGTCTAGCTGCTGGTTTCATCCATAACTAGCTTGGTAACTATATTCTAGCTCTAGTTTTTAGCTAGATCCCTGTAATGTGAAGTTGAGTAAACTCAGCTAGGTATACTATTATATTGTGATGCATTTGTGAAAGGGCAATGGTTTTTAAACTTAAAATAAAAAAAAGCTAGGATAGTTAGCTTTCTATCTTAGTTAGCTAGTTGTCTTTAACGAATTGCACGGTTGTGCACATTCTGCATGCATTCGTGGTTGGAGGTGTAGATTTGAACGGGTTTGCTGCTTGAGTTGCGGTTGCAGGAATATTGGCTCGGGCAGCGTGCTGCTGCTGTTCGTTCCTCAAAGGTTTAGCTTGCTATGCGAGTTTGAAATGAATGTATAAATGAAATGTGTCGCTACAGTGCACATACTATACTTCAATGTTGTATATGAACAGTGTTGTCAACTTCCTGTAGATCTGCAGTCATATATATATATATATATGTTATACCCCGTAATATAATATTGTCATGCAGAATACTGCAAAAGGATGGGCGGGAGCTATTCTGTACAAAATGTTATTGTGGGTCAAATTATTTTCGCATGTTGGCATAATCGAATTTCTTGTTGATTCTCTCTGTAGTTGACATTGGGATGCTGTAACAGTGAATTACTTTGAATTGTTAATATCTCCATGGCTACCGTTTTGAAACTGCTTTCCGAAGCGGTGTACCTAAAGACTATTCATGAACATTTTTGTTGTTGCCTGATTCAGACTACTCACCGCCTCTCCCCTCGGTGATTATAGGACTAGTAGATTATTTCGGGAGAATAAACGAGAATTCCACCTGCATGCAGTGTCACTCGGCAGATACAACCAATGCCGTTGTTGTGTTAGAAAGGGAGGCTACTAATTTAGCTTATACAATTTATGTTCAAGAATAAGATGCACTTTTTTTTCTCCTCACAATTCGTTCAACCGATGTGTATTGGCGACTTTTCAACCAACCGGTCATGGATTTGCTCATCGACAGATTTTCTATGATAAAACTGATAATGACTCGCTTCTTGACCATCTGAGAGCAGGCAGAGGTGAGAGATTTACACGGAAGAAAAATATAAACGCAACATATAAAGTGTTGGTCCCATGTTTCATGAGCTGAAAAAAAAATCCTCAATGTTCCATACCTACAAAAAGCTTATTTCACTCACATTTTGTACACAAATTTGTTTTATATCCCTGTTCGTGAGCATTTCTCATTTTCCAAGATAATCCATCCAGTTGACAGGTGTGGCATATCAAGTAGCTGATTAAATGGCATGATCATTACACAGGTGCACTTTGTGTTGGGGACAATAAAATAACACTTTTTTTTTTAAATGTGCAGTTGACACACTGACTGCAGGAATGTCCACCAGAGCTGTTAATGTTTATTTCTCTACCGTAAACTGCCTCCAATGTTGTTTTTAGGTTTTGTGAGTGGAAACTTGGAACGTTGTGAGAAATATTTTACAGTGAACACTGAAGCTGTGTACCCTTACAGTTTTAAACAGTAGCCAATAGGCTATTGTGGCTATTGGAGCATAGTGTAGGCCTACCAACAAAACCAATGGAGCAAATCTCATAACATTTTCACGTGGAAATAGCTTTTTGATTTCAATGATATAGCCTACAGTAGCCTATATGTAGTGTTCAGTGCAGGCCTACATTGCATGAGACTTTTTCTTTACATTATGAAGGACTTGACATTAAAAAAAAACTTGGTCTGTAACACAATGGGCCAAATAGGTGACTGTACATTTTATTGTGTTGTATGATGCATTATTATTACCATACAGATAATTCGACAATGTTGACTACTCCTCTATTGGTTTATTTGCATTTTCAAACCTTTTCTCAAAATACAACACTGTCCCTTTAATTACGACGTAACCTTTTTACCTGAGTGGCTTTTCAACGACAGCTGGAAATGTAGCCTATATGTTTTGTGGTCTTGCTGACGTATACTTTATCTATAACTGAGCTAATAACTCGCTAACTAGCAAAGAATATCATCAAATGTGCCCAGACGCTGCGCTCTGATCTGATCTGAAAAACGCTTTCACTCGCAAGTGATTAAAAAAAGACCGCTCGTGGGCTACCCAAGCCAATAGAATTCTACTCCGTTACGCTCGGGGTTCTGCCTCTGCCTACAATGAAATTACAGACTCAATCTTGCAAAGTTAGATTTGTTTTTGTTTTTTTGTTGCATTGAAAATAAGCTAATATAATGCTGATTCGATCACAGAAAAAAAAATGTTGGATCTATATAGTACAAACTAATGGGGCGAACTCAGTGAAGTTCAGCGTCTGTGCGGCATTCCTGGAGGAGGTGCGCGGCTGGGCATGCCTGCAGTTTAGAGGGAACATTGCCTGTGGGATCCTCTGAGTGGATGGGGGGAGGGGGGGCACTAAGGAGTATTTCTGTCTGTAATAAAGACCTTTTGTGGGGGAAAACTATTTCTGATTGGCTGGGCCTGGCTCCCCAGTAGGAGGGCCCATGGCTGCACCCCTGCCCAGTCATGTGAAATCCATAGATTAGGGCCTAATTAATTAATTTAAATTGACTGATTTCCTTATATGAACTGTAACTCAGTAAAATATTTGAAATAAGTTGCATGTTGTTTTTTTTAATATTTTTGTTCAGTATATTTGCCAAGGTCTTACAGCCAGTGCAGAAACAACATTGAACCACTTCGATGTCTATGCATTTGCTGCGAGTACTGTAGACAGACAACGTTGTAATAATTATGTAATGAAGTGTTATAATGATCTGAGAGTGGAGGGGGATAAACCTTCTGATACTGTAAATGCCACCCTTCACAGTAGACTTCTTGGACCACGACCGGAAAAAGACCCGATCATTAAAAAAAATTATAATAATTGGGAACCCGTTCCCGTCTCGATTGGACCCGAGTGACAAAAAAATTATGTTTATGAGCCAAGTTGCTCTTCTGGTTAATGAATAGGTCTTTATATTGTATGTTGACTAGGTCTTCTGTAAGTCAATACAAGTACCTTATTAGCGTAAAATAAATATGTTATAGGCTATGCAGAGCCGTGGTCGGGTCCACTCGGGTCTATCAGCTGTAGTTACATAGGGCCCTGGTGGGTCTCGGTTTATTCGGGTTCGGGTGGACCCATGAAGACCTACTACACAGCTCTGGCTGTTAGCAAGCTTTTAAAAGTTATCGGCAGGTAAGGGTGCTCTCGAGCGGCTAGATGTTCTTTACCATTCAGCCATCAGATTTGCCACCAATGCTCCTTATAGGACACATCACTGCACTCTATACCCTTCTGTAAACTGGTCATCTCTGTATACCCATTGCAAGACCACCTGGTTGATGCTTATTTATAAAATCCTCTTAGGCCCCCCATCCCTATCTGAGATATCTACTGCGGCCCTCATCCTCCACATACAACACCCGTTCTGCAAGTCACATTCTGTTAAAGGTCCACAAAGCACACACATCCCTGGGTCGCTCGTCTTTTCAGTTCGCTGCAGCTAGCGACTGGAACGAGCTGCAACAAACACTGAAACTGGACAGTTTTATCTCAATCTCTTCATTCAAAGACTCAATCGTGGACACTCTCACTGACAGTTGTGGCTGCGTAGTGTGATGTATTGTTGTCTCTACCAGTCTTGCCCTTTGTTTTTTTTTTGCCTTAAACAGCAAGAAAACAAAGTCTGTTTTTGCATCCCAATGACAATAGTTCTTCAACGTAGCATATTTAAAAATATTTCCAGCTCCCTCCCTTTCGATAACCACTCAGCATGAAAAGGGGAAAAAATGTCATGTCAGACCCGGTGGAAGCGTCATAAAATAGGCCTACCTGATTACTTCTTATTCCTTGCTCAAATAGTCTACAGCTGTGTCCTTCCCAGGCGCAGGAAACTTTGAGGGCACCGAAATATTTGATACAATGTTGCAAGTTTTCTATCAGAAGCTTCTGGGCCAGACCAAGTTAATAGTTGATACAATGTTGCAAGTTTTCTATCAGAAGCTTCTGGGCCAGACCAAGTTAATAGTTGATACAATGTTGCACGTTTTCTATCAGAAGCTTCTGGGCCAGACCAAGTTAATAGTTGATACAATGTTGCAAGTTTTCTATCAGAAGCTTCTGGGCCAGACCAAGTTAATAGTTGATACAATGTTGCACGTTTTCTATCAGAAGCTTCTGGGCCAGACCAAGTTAATAGTTGATACAATGTTGCAAGTTTTCTATCAGAAGCTTCTGGGCCAGACCAAGTTAATAGTTGATACAATGTTGCAAGTTTTCTATCAGAAGCTTCTGGGCCAGACCAAGTTAATAGTTGATACAATGTTGCAAGTTTTCTATCAGAAGCTTCTGGGCCAGACCAAGTTAATAGTTGATACAATGTTGCAAGTTTTCTATCAGAAGCTTCTGGGCCAGACCAAGTTAATAGTTGATACAATGTTGCAAGTTTTCTATCAGAAGCTTCTGGGCCAGACCAAGTTAATAGTTGATACAATGTTTCAAGTTCTTTGCAAACATGCCATGCATAGCCAATGTGATTAGTAGGATATTTATTTTTTATCAGGATTTTTTCTACCCGCGGACTGCAATGTTTTTATTTGTGGGCTTTATGTAGTCTATTTTTTTTATTTTTACATGTTGGCAATAGAAGTTACTTTTAGATTTGTATAATTTTCATTTAGATATAATTTTGACATAGATTTTGAGATTTGAAGACTTTATTACAAATGAAATGAAACTGTTCCATGAAAGTGTGTGTATATAAAAAGATAACTTGGCACGAGGATCAGTAGAAATGGTAGGATAACTTGGCACGCGGATCAGTAGAAATGGTAGGATAACTTGGCACGCGGATCAGTAGAAATGGTAGGATAACTTGGCACGCGGATCAGTAGAAATGGTAGGATAACTTGGCACGCGGATCAGTAGAAATGGTAGGATAACTTTGCACGCCAAATGGAAAAGGTTGCTGACCGCTGGTGTAGCTTATTACCCAGTAATTTCAGGAGCATAATGGTAGAATCTGTGAAGGCTGGCAGCAGTGGGAGAATGAGGGTCTGCTGGGGAACAGGTTTATTTCTTCTGGTTAGGCTATATTGATCTCTGGATCCCTCTTTGGTAATTTGTGTCTTAATTTTTATTGGCAGTGCTTAAAGCATCAGACAAGCTCAGTAGCCTACATATAGTTAATTTTATTCAAACAGGATGACAAAAAAACACGTAAAAAAAAAATGTTGATTGGTAGAAAGAACAGACGACTCTCGGTCGACTAAGATTGTTTTTAGTCAGGGACAGCCCTACTAGGCAGTGACCCAGTAGAGAGCCAAAGGTAATGAGAGGGCAGGGCTGGCTTGGTTGGTTTCTTGGAATTGCATCAGAAGTTTAGTGAAATTGAATTAAGGGGCACATCTTGCTGCATAGCCTCGTTCTGTGTGTGTACTGTCTAGCTAGCAGCACAGCTAAGTTCTCTCTGACTGAGAGAGAACAAAGTAGCTTATAGCTGTTTTGTGTGTGGTGTATGACAACAATATTAATAAGGGGCTCTGGATAAGAGCGTCTGCTAAATGACTAACATTTACAAATGTAAAAGTCCATTTTCTTTCTCTCCCAGTGTTAAGACCCATTTTAAACTATTCTCTCACTACAGGGTAGAACATTTGTAAACAAAAACAAAAAAGTATTTGTCATTGTTTACAGTCAGTGTCTCCCTGGGAGAAAAAAAACAAGCAGCTACTGTCACTAGTCACAGTGGAATGAAAGGATACAGAGGAGGAACGCTGAACGAGTGTGTAGAGAGAGAGAGGGAACGCTGAACGAGTGGGTAGAGAGAGAGAGGGAACGCTGAACGAGTGGGTAGAGAGAGAGAGGGAACGTTGAATGAGTGGGCAGAGAGAGGGAACGTTGAACGAGTGGGTAGAGAGAGAGGGACCGTTGAACGAGTGTGTAGAGAGAGAGGGAACGTTGAACGAGTGGGTAGAGAGAGAGAGGGAACGTTGAACGAGTGTGTAGAGAGAGAGGGAACGTTGAACGAGTGGGTAGAGAGAGGGAACATTCCATCGTCAATAAAACACCTGTGGTGTCATCGACTGGCTCTAGGGCTGGAACAAGGCCTGTCAATCATTTAAGTGACTGGGCTGCTGTGTTGGTGAGTGATGTCTTGTCTGTGAGGGGGAGGTGCAGTACCAGAACCTAGTAGGTCGTATGTATGAAGAGGAGTTTAATGTGTTGGTGAGGGTTTGGTGTATTTGGGGAGGGTTTAGGCTGGGCTAGGCAGGGCAGGGCTAGGCAGGGCAGGGCTAGGCAGGGCAGGGCTAGGCAGGGCAGGGGCCTGTGACCACAAAGCCAGAGTATAAGCCTCTGCTTCCTCCCTGGCACAATGTATCCAGGCAGGCAGGCTGATTGGCGCTGTTAAAGAGCCACAAAACACACACACACACACACACACACACACACACACACACACACACACACACACACACACACACACACACACACGGCTGCTGAAAAACCACCCGGCGTTCAGCAAACCCTCTCCTAGCTGACTCCTGCTTTCTCATGGTTTGTATATGAGGAAGAATCATGGTTTGTATATGAGGAAGACTCGTGGTTTCTATATGAGGAAGAGGAAGACTCATGAAGGGTGCGCATCGTTTTTGTGACGCTAACCTGTCTATGGGAAAAACTCATGGTTTCCATTGTAATTTCAGGGTAATTTCAGCCCTGCTGTGCCTAATGAGAGGTTGTGTCTGCAGTGTGTTGGTCTGCGGTGGTGGAGTGTGTTTGTGTGTGTGGCGGACAGATGGCGTGTGTGTGTGTGTGTGTGTGTGTGTGTGTGTGTGTGTGTGTGTGTGTGTGTGTGTGTGTGTGTGTGTGTGTGTGTGTGTGTGTGTGTGTGTGTATATATATATGTGTATATATACATGTGGCAGTGGGATGGTGCTCGCACGCGCGTGTGTGATGGGGCGTCTAGAGTTTATAGTACAGGGGATTAAGAGACGGCTCTCACACACACACACACACACACACACACACACACACACACACACACACACACACACACACACACACACTCTCTCTCTCTCAGAGACGGCTGACTGGCTGCATGGAGTTGGCACTGAGGAACCAACGAACAGACCGTAAGAACCAGAAGATCCGGTCTGAGCTGGATCTGGTAAGTCCCGGGGAGAAGGGGGGGGGGGGGGGGGGGGGGGTTAGGCCTTCCAGGCATCCTAAATCTTATGGGTTAGACCTTCAGATTCAAATTCAGAAAACTTGAATGTCCACAATGAAGCAATTAATTTAGCAGTAATCAGACTAGAGTACATGCAGATAAAATCACATATTTTAAAAATAACATTAAAATAGCTAATTATATTTATTTACTTGCAAGTAGACTGGATAAGTAGACTGGATAAGTAGACTGGATAAGTATGCTGGATAAGTAGACTGGATAAGTATGCTGGATAAGTAGACTGGATAAGTATGCTGGATAAGTAGACTGGATAAGCAGACTGGATAAGCAGACTGGATAAGTATGCTGGATAAGTAGACTGGATAAGTATGCTGGATAAGCAGACTGGATAAGTAGACTGGATAAGTAGACTGGATAAGTAGGCTGGATAATAGGAAATTTATCAAAATGTCCGAATGAGGCTATATGTTAAAGTGCGAATTCAGAAAGTTGGTTCTGCAAGTTAACAGTTCATCATCTTATTTAGTTGCAATATTGGATTTGAAATAAAGGAATTTCTGTCTCTGTTGGTTTTGGCTGAGGAGATGCTTCTGGTCAAGGTTTGTCCTTGAGTCTATTTTTCGTCTGTTTGGATTTCACAATGAGACGCATTAGAATAAAGACATGTTGCTAAATGTTTTTGTAAGTGCCTCTTTTCAGCAGGATGGTTAAGCTGTCTCTCCTGCACAGGCAGTCCTGCATCACAACTTGAACAGTAGACCCAAACCTACGTCAGACATCCTATTCAATTACTTTTAATACCTTATTCTATGACAGGAGCTACTTTTTTTTATCACACAGTCCTGTTCCAAGCTGACTACAGTAGTTAGGTTTATAGTCCTGTCCTGTTCCAAGCTGACTACAGTAGTTAGGTTTATAGTCCTGTCCTGTTCCATGCTGACTACAGTAGCTAGGTTTATAGTCCTATTCCATGCTGACTACAGTAGCTAGGTTTATAGTCCTGTCCTGTTCCAAGCTGACTACAGTAGTTAGGTTTATAGTCCTGTCCTGTTCCATGCTGACTACAGTAGCTAGGTTTATAGTCCTGTTCCATGCTGACTACAGTAGCTAGGTTTATAGTCCTGTCCTGTTCCAAGCTGACTACAGTAGCTAGGTTTATAGTCCTGTTCCATGCTGACTACAGTAGCTAGGTTTATAGTCCTGTTCCATGCTGACTAGAGTAGCTAGGTTTATAGTCCTGTCCTGTTCCAAGCTTACTACAGTAGCTAGGTTTATAGTCCTGTTCCAAGCTGACTACAGTAGCTAGGTTTATAGTCCTGTCCTGTTCCAAGCTGACTACAGTAGCTAGGTTTATAGTCCTGTTCCATGCTGACTACAGTAGTTAGGTTTATAGTCCTGTCCTGTTCCAAGCTGACTACAGTAGTTAGGTTTATAGTGCTGTCCTGTTCCAAGCTGACTACAGTAGTTAGGTTTATAGTCCTGTCCTGTTCCATGCTGACTACAGTAGTTAGGTTTATAGTCCTGCCCTGTTCTATGCTGACTACAGTAGTTAGGTTTATAGTCCTGTTCCATGCTGACTACAGTAGCTAGGTTTATAGTCCTGTTCCATGCTGACTACAGTAGTTAGGTTTATAGTCCTGTCCTGTTCCATGCTGACTACAGTAGCTAGGTTTATAGTCCTGTCCTGTTCCATGCTGACTACAGTAGCTAGGTTTATAGTCCTGTCCTGTTCCAAGCTGACTACAGTAGCTAGGTTTATAGTCCTGTCCTGTTCCAAGCTGACTACAGTAGCTAGGTTTATAGTACTGTTCCATGCTGACTACAGTAGCTAGGTTTATAGTCCTGTTCCAAGCTGACTACAGTAGCTAGGTTTATAGTCCTGTCCTGTTCCATGCTGACTACAGTAGCTAGGTTTATAGTCCTGTTCCAAGCTGACTACAGTAGCTAGGTTTATAGTCCTGTCCTGTTCCAAGCTGACTACAGTAGCTAAGTTTATAGTCCTGTTCCAAGCTGACTACAGTAGTTAGGTTTATAGTCCTGTTCCATGCTGACTACAGTAGCTAGGTTTATAGTCCTGTCCTGTTCCAAGCTGACTACAGTAGCTAGGTTTATAGTCCTGTCCTGTTCCACGCTGACTACAGTAGCTAGGCTTATAGTCTTGTTCCATGCTGACTACAGTAGTTAGGTTTATTGTCCTGTTCTGTTCCAAGCTGACTACAGTAGCTAGGTTTATAGTCCTGTCCTGTTCCAAGCTGACTACAGTAGCTAGGTTTATAGTCCTGTTCCAAGCTGACTACAGTAGCTAGGTTTATAGTCCTGTTCCAAGCTGACTACAGTAGCTAGGTTTATAGTCCTGTTCCATGCTGACTACAGTAGCT
>NW_027258884.1:0-49196 GCF_045791955.1 Oncorhynchus clarkii lewisi | reverse complement strand
GTAGAGGAGTTATAGGGAGGAGTAGAGGAGTTATAGGGGGGGAGTAGAGGAGTTATAGGGGGGAGTAGAGGAGTTACGGGAAGGAGTAGAGAATTTATAGGGGGGAGTAGAGGAGTTATAGGGGGAGTAGAGGAGTAATAGGAGGGAGTAGAGGAGTTATAGGTGGGTTATGCGGGGAGTAGAGGAGTTATAGGGGGGAGTAGAGGAGTTATGGGGGAGTAGAGGAGTTACGGGATGGAGTAGAGAATTTATAGGGGGGAGTAGAGGAGTTATAGGGGGGAGTAGAGGAGTTATAGATTGGAGTAGAGGAGTTATAGAATGGAGTAGAGGAGTTATAGAGGGGTTATGCGGGGAGTAGAGGAGTTATAGGGGGGAGTAGAGGAGTAATAGGAGGGAGTAGAGGAGTTATAGGGGGAGTAGAGGAGTTATAGGGGGGAGTAGAGGAGTTATAGGGGGAGTAGAGGAGTTAGAGGGGGAGTAGAGGAGTTAGAGGGGGGGTAGAGGAGTTATAGGGGGAGTAGAGGAGTTATAGGGGGGGAGTAGAGGAGTTATAGGGGGGAGTAGAGGAGTTATAGGGGGGAGTAGAGGAGTTATAGGGGGGAGTAGAGGAGTTACGGGAAGGAGTAGAGAATTTATAGGGGGGAGTAGAGGAGTTATAGGGGGGAGTAGAGGAGTTATAGAATGGAGTAGAGTTATAGGGGGGAGTAGAGGAGTTATGGGGGAGTAGAGGAGTTATAGGGGGGGAGTAGAGGAGTTATGGGGGGGAGTAGAGGAGTTATGGGGGGGAGTAGAGGAGTTATGGGGGGGAGTAGAGGGGTTATAGGAGGGGAGTAGAGGAGTTATGGGGGGGGAGTAGAGGAGTTATAGGGGGGAAGTAGAGGAGTTATGGGGGGGAGTAGAGGAGTTATGGGGGGGAGTAGAGGAGTTATGGGGGGGTAGAGGAGTTATAGGGGGAGTAGAGGAGTTATAGGGGGGAGTAGAGGAGTTATAGGGGGGAGTAGAGGAGTTATAGGGGGGAGTAGAGGAGTTACGGGAAGGAGTAGAGAATTTATAGGGGGGAGTAGAGGAGTTATAGGGGGGAGTAGAGGAGTTATAGGGGGGAAGTAGAGGAGTTATGGGGGGGAGTAGAGGAGTTATGGGGGGGAGTAGAGGAGTTATGGGGGGGTAGAGGAGTTATAGGGGGAGTAGAGGAGTTATAGGGGGGAGTAGAGGAGTTATAGGGGGGAGTAGAGGAGTTACGGGAAGGAGTAGAGAATTTATAGGGGGGAGTAGAGGAGTTATAGGGGGGAGTAGAGGAGTTATAGAATGGAGTAGAGGAGTTATAGAATGGAGTAGAGGAGTTATAGGGGGGAGTAGAGGAGTTATAGGTGGAGTAGAGGAGTTATAGGGGGAGTAGAGGAGTTATTGGTGGGGAGTAGAGGAGTTATAGGGGGGAGTAGAGGAGTTATAGGGGGAGTAGAGGAGTTATTGGTGGGGAGTAGAGGAGTTATAGGGGGAGTAGAGGAGTTATAGGGGGGAGTAGAGGAGTTATAGGGGGGAAGTAGAGGAGTTATAGGGGGGGAGTAGAGGAGTTATGGGGGGGAGTAGAGGAGTTATGGTGGGGAGTAGAGGAGTTATAGGGGGGGAGTAGAGGAGTTATAGGGGGAGTAGAGGAGTTATAGGGGGGAGTAGAGGAGTTATAGGGGGGGAGTAGAGGAGTTATAGGGGGGAGTAGAGGAGTTACGGGAAGGAGTAGAGAATTTATAGGGGGGAGTAGAGGAGTTATAGGGGGAGTAGAGGAGTAATAGGAGGGAGTAGAGGAGTTATAGGGGGGTTATGCGGGGAGTAGAGGAGTTATAGGGGGGAGTAGAGGAGTTATGGGGGAGTAGAGGAGTTACAGGATGGAGTAGAGAATTTATAGGGGGAGTAGAGGAGTTATAGGGGGGAGTAGAGGAGTTATAGAATGGAGTAGAGGAGTTATAGAATGGAGTAGAGGAGTTATAGAGGGGTTATGCGGGGAGTAGAGGAGTTATAGGGGGGAGTAGAGGAGTAATAGGAGGGAGTAGAGGAGTTATAGGGGGAGTAGAGGAGTTATAGGGGGGAGTAGAGGAGTTATAGGGGGGAGTAGAGGAGTTATAGGGGGAGTAGAGGAGTTAGAGGGGGAGTAGAGGAGTTAGAGGGGGGGGGGTAGAGGAGTTATAGGGGGGGAGTAGAGGAGTTATAGGGGGGGAGTAGAGGAGTTATAGGGGGGAGTAGAGGAGTTATAGGGGGGAGTAGAGGAGTTATAGGGGGGAGTAGAGGAGTTACGGGAAGGAGTAGAGAATTTATAGGGGGGAGTAGAGGAGTTATAGGGGGGAGTAGAGGAGTTATAGAATGGAGTAGAGGAGTTATAGGGGGGAGTAGAGGAGTTATGGGGGAGTAGAGGAGTTATAGGGGGGGAGTAGAGGAGTTATGGGGGGGAGTAGAGGAGTTATGGGGGGGAGTAGAGGAGTTATGGGGGGGAGTAGAGGGGTTATAGGAGGGGAGTAGAGGAGTTATGGGGGGGAGTAGAGGAGTTATGGGGGGGAGTAGAGGAGTTATGGGGGGGAGTAGAGGGGTTATAGGGGGGGTGTAGAGGAGTTATAGGAGGGGAGTAGAGGAGTTATAGGGATGAGTAGAGGAATTATGGGGGGGAGTAGAGGAGTTATGGGGGGGAGTAGAGGAGTTATGGGGGGGAGTAGAGGAGTTATGGGGGGGAGTAGAGGGGTTATAGGGGGGGAGTAGAGGGGTTATAGGGGGGGTGTAGAGGAGTTATAGGAGGGGAGTAGAGGAGTTATAGGGGGGAAGTAGAGGAGTTATGGGGGGGAGTAGAGGAGTTATGGGGGGAGTAGAGGAGTTATGGGGGGGAGTAGAGGAGTTATGGGGGGGAGTAGAGGGGTTATAGGGGGGGTGTAGAGGAGTTATAGGAGGGGAGTAGAGGAGTTATAGGGATGAGTAGAGGAATTATGGGGGGGAGTAGAGGAGTTATGGGGGGGAGTAGAGGAGTTATGGGGGGGAGTAGAGGAGTTATGGGGGGGAGTAGAGGGGTTATAGGGGGGGTGTAGAGGAGTTATAGGAGGGGAGTAGAGGAGTTATAGGGGGGAAGTAGAGGAGTTATGGGGGGGAGTAGAGGAGTTATGGGGGGGAGTAGAGGAGTTATGGGGGGGAGTAGAGGGGTTATAGGGGGGGTGTAGAGGAGTTATAGGAGGGGAGTAGAGGAGTTATGGGGGGGTAGAGGAGTTATAGGGGGAGTAGAGGAGTTATAGGGGGGGAGTAGAGGAGTTATAGGGGGGAGTAGAGGAGTTATAGGGGGGAGTAGAGGAGTTACGGGAAGGAGTAGAGAATTTATAGGGGGGAGTAGAGGAGTTATAGGGGGGAGTAGAGGAGTTATAGAATGGAGTAGAGGAGTTATAGAATGGAGTAGAGGAGTTATAGGGGGGAGTAGAGGAGTTATAGGGGGGAGTAGAGGAGTTATAGGTGGAGTAGAGGAGTTATAGGGGGAGTATGGGAGTTATTGGTGGGGAGTAGAGGAGTTATAGGGGGGAGTAGAGGAGTTATAGGGGGAGTAGAGGAGTTATTGGTGGGGAGTAGAGGAGTTATAGGGGGGAGTAGAGGAGTTATAGGGGGGAATAGAGGAGTTATGGGGGGGGTAGAGGTGTTATAGGGGAAGGTAGAGGAGTTATAGGGGGGAGTAGAGGAGTTATAGGGGGGAGTAGAGGAGTTATAGGGGGGAGTAGAGGAGTTATGGGGGGGAGTAGAGGAGTTATAGGGGGGAGTAGAGGAGTTATAGGGGGGAGTAGAGGAGTTACGGGAAGGAGTAGAGAATTTATAGGGGGGAGTAGAGGAGTTATAGGGGGGAGTAGAGGAGTTATAGAATGGAGTAGAGGAGTTATAGGGGGGAGTAGAGGAGTTATAGGTGGAGTAGAGGAGTTATAGGGGGAGTAGAGGAGTTATTGGTGGGGAGTAGAGGAGTTATAGGGTGGAGTAGAGGAGTTATAGGGGGGTAGAGGAGTTATAGGGGGAGTAGAGGAGTTATAGGGGGGAGTAGAGGAGTTATAGGGGGGAGTAGAGGAGTTACGGGAAGGAGTAGAGAATTTATAGGGGGGAGTAGAGGAGTTATAGGGGGGAGTAGAGGAGTTATAGAATGGAGTAGAGGAGTTATAGAATGGAGTAGAGGAGTTATAGGTGGAGTAGAGGAGTTATAGGTGGAGTAGAGGAGTTATAGGGGGAGTAGAGGAGTTATAGGGGGAGTAGAGGAGTTATTGGTGGGGAGTAGAGGAGTTATAGGGGGGAGTAGAGGAGTTATAGGGGGAGTAGAGGAGTTATTGGTGGGGAGTAGAGGAGTTATAGGGGGGAGTAGAGGAGTTATAGGGGGGAATAGAGGAGTTATGGGGGGGGTAGAGGTGTTATAGGGGAAGGTAGAGGAGTTATAGGGGGGAGTAGAGGAGTTATAGGGGGGAGTAGAGGAGTTACGGGAAGGAGTAGAGAATTTATAGGGGGGAGTAGAGGAGTTATAGGGGGGAGTAGAGGAGTTATAGAATGGAGTAGAGGAGTTATAGTGGGGAGTAGAGGAGTTATAGGTGGAGTAGAGGAGTTATAGGGGGAGTAGAGGAGTTATTGGTGGGGAGTAGAGGAGTTATAGGGTGGAGTAGAGGAGTTATAGGGGGAGTAGAGGAGTTATTGGTGGGGAGTAGAGGAGTTATAGGGGGGAGTAGAGGAGTTATAGGGGGGAATAGAGGAGTTATGGGGGGGGGTAGAGGAGTTATGGGGGGGAGTAGAGGAGTTATGGGGGGGAGTAGAGGGGTTATAGGGGGGGAGTAGAGGGGTTATAGGGGGGGTGTAGAGGAGTTATAGGAGGGGAGTAGAGGAGTTATAGGGGGGAAGTAGAGGAGTTATGGGGGGGAGTAGAGGAGTTATGGGGGGAGTAGAGGAGTTATGGGGGGGAGTAGAGGAGTTATGGGGGGGAGTAGAGGGGTTATAGGGGGGGTGTAGAGGAGTTATAGGAGGGGAGTAGAGGAGTTATAGGGATGAGTAGAGGAATTATGGGGGGGAGTAGAGGAGTTATGGGGGGGAGTAGAGGAGTTATGGGGGGGAGTAGAGGAGTTATGGGGGGGAGTAGAGGGGTTATAGGGGGGGTGTAGAGGAGTTATAGGAGGGGAGTAGAGGAGTTATAGGGGGGAAGTAGAGGAGTTATGGGGGGGAGTAGAGGAGTTATGGGGGGGAGTAGAGGAGTTATGGGGGGGAGTAGAGGGGTTATAGGGGGGGTGTAGAGGAGTTATAGGAGGGGAGTAGAGGAGTTATGGGGGGGTAGAGGAGTTATAGGGGGAGTAGAGGAGTTATAGGGGGGGAGTAGAGGAGTTATAGGGGGGAGTAGAGGAGTTATAGGGGGGAGTAGAGGAGTTACGGGAAGGAGTAGAGAATTTATAGGGGGGAGTAGAGGAGTTATAGGGGGGAGTAGAGGAGTTATAGAATGGAGTAGAGGAGTTATAGAATGGAGTAGAGGAGTTATAGGGGGGAGTAGAGGAGTTATAGGGGGGAGTAGAGGAGTTATAGGTGGAGTAGAGGAGTTATAGGGGGAGTATGGGAGTTATTGGTGGGGAGTAGAGGAGTTATAGGGGGGAGTAGAGGAGTTATAGGGGGAGTAGAGGAGTTATTGGTGGGGAGTAGAGGAGTTATAGGGGGGAGTAGAGGAGTTATAGGGGGGAATAGAGGAGTTATGGGGGGGGTAGAGGTGTTATAGGGGAAGGTAGAGGAGTTATAGGGGGGAGTAGAGGAGTTATAGGGGGGAGTAGAGGAGTTATAGGGGGGAGTAGAGGAGTTATGGGGGGGAGTAGAGGAGTTATAGGGGGGAGTAGAGGAGTTATAGGGGGGAGTAGAGGAGTTACGGGAAGGAGTAGAGAATTTATAGGGGGGAGTAGAGGAGTTATAGGGGGGAGTAGAGGAGTTATAGAATGGAGTAGAGGAGTTATAGGGGGGAGTAGAGGAGTTATAGGTGGAGTAGAGGAGTTATAGGGGGAGTAGAGGAGTTATTGGTGGGGAGTAGAGGAGTTATAGGGTGGAGTAGAGGAGTTATAGGGGGGTAGAGGAGTTATAGGGGGAGTAGAGGAGTTATAGGGGGGAGTAGAGGAGTTATAGGGGGGAGTAGAGGAGTTACGGGAAGGAGTAGAGAATTTATAGGGGGGAGTAGAGGAGTTATAGGGGGGAGTAGAGGAGTTATAGAATGGAGTAGAGGAGTTATAGAATGGAGTAGAGGAGTTATAGGTGGAGTAGAGGAGTTATAGGTGGAGTAGAGGAGTTATAGGGGGAGTAGAGGAGTTATAGGGGGAGTAGAGGAGTTATTGGTGGGGAGTAGAGGAGTTATAGGGGGGAGTAGAGGAGTTATAGGGGGAGTAGAGGAGTTATTGGTGGGGAGTAGAGGAGTTATAGGGGGGAGTAGAGGAGTTATAGGGGGGAATAGAGGAGTTATGGGGGGGGTAGAGGTGTTATAGGGGAAGGTAGAGGAGTTATAGGGGGGAGTAGAGGAGTTATAGGGGGGAGTAGAGGAGTTACGGGAAGGAGTAGAGAATTTATAGGGGGGAGTAGAGGAGTTATAGGGGGGAGTAGAGGAGTTATAGAATGGAGTAGAGGAGTTATAGTGGGGAGTAGAGGAGTTATAGGTGGAGTAGAGGAGTTATAGGGGGAGTAGAGGAGTTATTGGTGGGGAGTAGAGGAGTTATAGGGTGGAGTAGAGGAGTTATAGGGGGAGTAGAGGAGTTATTGGTGGGGAGTAGAGGAGTTATAGGGGGGAGTAGAGGAGTTATAGGGGGGAATAGAGGAGTTATGGGGGGGGGTAGAGGTGTTATAGGGGAAGGTAGAGGAGTTATAGGGGGGAGTAGAGGAGTTATAGGGGGGAGTAGAGGAGTTATGGGGGGGAGTAGAGGAGTTATAGGGGGGAGTAGAGGCGTTATACGGGGGAGTAGAGGCGTTATAGGGGGGAGTAGAGGCGTTATAGGGGGGAGTAGAGAAGTTATGGGGGGAGTAGAGGAGTTGGGGGGGGAGTAGAGGAGTTATGGGGGGGAGTAGAGGAGTTATAGGGGGGAGTAGAGGAGTTATAGGGGGGAGTAGAGGAGTTATAGGGGGGAGTGGAGGAGTTATAGAGGGGAGAAGAGGAGTTATAGGGGGGAGTAGAGGAGTTATAGGGGGGAGTGGAGGAGTTATAGGGGGGGAGTGGAGGAGTTATAGGAGGGAGTAGAGGAGTTATAGGAGGGAGTAGAGGAGTTATAGGGGGGGAGTAGAGGAGTTATAGGGGGGAGTAGAGGAGTTATAGGGGGGAGTGGAGGAGTTATAAGGGGGGAGTGGAGGAGTTATAGGGGGGGAGTGGAGGAGTTATAGGAGGGAGTAGAGGAGTTATAGGAGGGAGTAGAGGAGTTATAGGGGGGGAGTAGAGGAGTTATAGGGGGGGAGTAGAGAATTTATAGGGGGGAGAAGAGGAGTTATAGGGGGGTCAACAATAATACCCCTGTCGAGGCTCCCCAGCCCTCCCTAGTTCCCAGCCCTCCCTAGTCCCCAGTTTGCTATTGTATGTGGTTTGGTAAGTATAGACCCATTTTCCCCCAAGAGCAGATTTAATAGACAACACTTTGATGTGTGTGTCGCTTACATTATTGAGGTGGCTTATTTGTGAAATGGATGTGCTGTGCATAAGAGTTCCATCATTACATGAATGAGTATTGAATATATATTGCAGATGTTCCTATAGATCTAAGACTCTTTTTGAATGTGCTCTACCACCCTCCCCTATGATGCAACGGCTGTGTAACCTCAATATTTGATGGATAATTGTTTCCTGTGTTGAACAAAGAACATAAGTCACCAGCCTTGTAAGAATTGCACATACACTCATTCTTCACTCGTAGATGTTTTATAATCTTCCACTCTCTCTCAATTACATTTCAATGTACTTTATTGGCATGACATACAGTATTGATACATTGTGCCAAAGCACAATGTTACATTATAAAAAGAGTCATTAACAAGTATTAACAATAGAAAATGACCATGTTATGGAAATCAACAGAATGATCCAGTAACAATGTTAATATGGGGGTGAAATTAAATAATGGACTCAATAAAATAATACACATTCTTCCTCATCCTATTGCAATTGTCACTAACTGTCATCTTGTGACAGGCTGTTATGTAGTGTGCTGCCTACCTACAGCTTTCTATGTCCTCTACTAGTAGGATTGGTAGCTTTTCTTCATCAGAGCGTTTTTTGAAACTTTGAATTTTAAATTAAAATGTGGGGAAGTTATGTTCTCTAATGGTTGTCTATTTTGTGCAATTAGTGAGGAAGTACAGCTCTGTCGCTGCTTCTTTCATAATGCAGTGGTCACTCTGCCTGCCTTCTTTTGGCAGCCAGCTTTTTATGTCTGCCCTTTGTTATGGCTAGGCTGTGCTCACTGGCTGCCCTTTGTTATGGCTAGGCTGTGCCCACTGGCTGCCCTTTGTTATGGCTAGGCTGTGCTCACTGGCTGCCCTTTGTTATGGCTAGGCTGTGCTCACTGGCTGCCCTTTGTTATGGCTAGGCTGTGCTCACTGGCTGCCCTTTGTTATGGCTAGGCTGTGCTCACTGGCTGCCCTTTGTTATGGCTAGGCTGTGCTCACTGGCTGCCCTTTGTTATGGCTAGGCTGTGCTCACTGGCTGCCCTTTGTTATGGCTAGGCTGTGCTCACTGGCTGCCCTTTGTTATGGCTAGGCTGTGCTCACTGGCTGCCCTTTGTTATGGCTAGGCTGTGCTCACTGGCTGCCCTTTGTTATGGCTAGGCTGTGCCCACTGGCTGCCCTTTGTTATGGCTAGGCTGTGCCCACTGTCTGCCCTTTGTTATGGCTACGCTGTGCTCACTGTCTGCCCTTTGTTATGGCTAGGCTGTGCCCACTGGCTGCCCTTTGTTATGGCTAGGCTGTGCTCACTGGCTGCCCTTTGTTATGGCTAGGCTGTGCCCACTGGCTGCCCTTTGTTATGGCTAGGCTGTGCTCACTGGCTGCCCTTTGTTATGGCTAGGCTGTGCTCACTGGCTGCCCTTTGTTATGGCTAGGCTGTGCTCACTGGCTGCCCTTTGTTATGGCTAGGCTGTGCTCACTGGCTGCCCTTTGAAATCATTTGCCTCTCTCTCAAGTCAATTCAAAGGGCTTCTCTCTCTCTCTTTGTCTCTCATATGAGGTGTTTTTCCCAGCCGTCACTCTCCAGAGCCACGAAGCAGATACCCTGTCTTCCTATAGAGTCTAATTAACAGGCTTTACCTGACAAACTAATTGCACAATCCCTCATTAGTCTTAAAAGCCTCATCAGTTTGGGATGCAGCGGAAAGAAACTCATTGATTCCACGAAAAGGGAGAGAGAGGAGGGAGAGAGAGACTATGAGCCCTACCTCCAACACATTCTCCTGTTTCCATGGAGACCAGGGAGCCAATCGGGTGGCCCGGCTGCGGGCTGTACTACCGTGAGCAGAGTAGAGGTGGTGTAGGGAGGATGTGGATGAGATCCTGTGTGTATTAGAGACAATAAATATATCATTCTCGCTCCTGCAGGTTATCCCCATGCTTTTGATGGCTAGCCCTGTCTCTTCTGCCTTGGCATGTGTTCAGCCATCATCACCCAGCATGGGTTTAAAGGGAGGCTGTTTATCAGTGTTAAACAGGCAGCCTCCCAGCCTCACGGTGCCCTGCTCTACCACTACACACCCCCTGCCTGCCTTTTGGACCTGCCTCGTTACATCACAGAGCTCTTTCTGGCTGGCTGTTTGTGACTGAGAGTGTATGTGAGAGAGTGTATGAGTCTGTGCGCACGCTTCTGCTCCGTTGAGTCAAGTCCCATTGACGAGCCAGGAGGATGGACAAGCCGAGTGTGTGGCGTGCCGTGGTGAGCAGCACCGATCCCAGGCGTCCCCGCAGCGAGTCCAGCACACCACCCGGCGGCGGGGCTCACCCGGACAGACCCAGCTCTGCCATGTCCTACCGGCTATATGACATGTGAGTAGTAGCAGTCCCTGTGAACCTAATGCTGTATGGAGGTGTGGCTGGGCTGATGCAACCAGGCAGGCACTGGTCCTTCCATTCTTCATTGACAAGGATGCAGTGTGGCACTTTGTTATTGCAGTGTCTCCAGTGCATGTGCTGAGTCACCTAGCGGGCGCTTGCAGACCTTGCTCTGTCCTCTCCTCTCATCCTGTCATGTCTGGAGAATAGAGATGGGATGAGTTTGTGGCTCTGCCGACAGAGCTCTCTCCCTCAGTTAACAACCCTAGCCCTAAGGGGAATGGTGGTCATGTGAGGGGATGTCTGTGTGTGTGTGTGTGTGGTAGACGTGTGTTGGTGGTAAACATGGCCGTTAATATTTATATGATCAATTACTTTTTTAAATCATTTTTGTTGAAATGGACACTGTATTATGTGATGAGGGAGGATGAAGGGACTGTTGTGATGTCATACTGTCAGATTGTTTCCATTGTGATTGAAATCACCCTGTCATGGGAGTTGCTTTATTTTGAGTGGCTGATGACTGACAAGGAGAATATGACTCATTTTTGGCTGATGCTATGACGGCTTTTATGTAGTGCGTGATTTCATCCCAGCTCTGGTGTGTGTGTGCGCGTGCGCGCGTGCGTTATGGATACGGCTGGTAGTGTAGTGGATGTTATTTTTGGGATGTCGTTGTTCGCTTCAACACTGTTTTGGATGTTCCATGCTTGTCTCTCCAGTTTAGCATTGCTGCTACCTCAGCTGAATAAATCCTTGTGTCATCTCTGATTAGGTCTTTGTTTGTGAAAGGATACAGGAATCATATTGTATTCCTGTATCACACAGTGAACCTCCAACCTCTCTCTTCCGGAGGGGTGGGGGGGTTGAATTTCTATTGTTGTTTCGGTGCAGGTGCCTGCGCCAAAATCGGTTTGTTCCAACATGATTCCACACAGAGCTCATATGACTGAAAAAAAGAGATATCATCACGTAAAAATCTATTTTTGTCAGTTTATCCTGATTTGCATTTTGTGATGGTATGCAACCTAACCAAGATGCATTGGTTAGTGTGCACTTATAATATAATGATTATCAGATAGATCTTCATGTGTGTGGATGCGTATTGCTCAGGTATCATTATGTGTTATATGAATTGGCCCGTCACTGGGTGATCATTTTGTGCAGAAAATAGGGATCAGTCCACTTAATAAATATGCAATAGCCTCTGCCAAGTCCTTCACAGGCAATCTGGTCTTGTTACTCACAATCCCAAAAGCTAGAGTTGTTTTGCAGTACCTACAATATTATAACACATGATTATTCACAGTGATGCTTTCATTTTGTGTGGTATTTTTCAGTATTAAAGTAATACGTCATAAGCCCCAGGCAGGCCACCACTGCTACAGTCCATACCTGTGTGTTTTTCTTCTGCTTGACTGGGATGGTTATAAGCATTGCATAATCAGCAGCACCATCTGTCTCCGATTCCTTGTCTGTCCTTTCGTCTGTCTTCCTGTAGCAGTCCACTTCACTGGACACAGACTGACGGCTTTAAATGAGACCAGATTCATGCAGGTCAGGAAGTAAAGGTGACACGGGGGTCAGGGTTAAAGGGCTAATCCTAAATTCAAACAATAACAACGTGGATACCCCGCCACTTGTTTTGGTAAACAGCTGAGAGATGGGGCTTCAGAAAAATAACCCCTCTCAAATTCATAGACAGACCAATGGATGCAGGAACTGACCATGAGATCAAAATGATCCTTTTAACCATGTTTTGAAACTGTGTTTGTTTCCATTGACTTTGTTAAGAAACGTAGGAGTAAAACAAGCTTACAGTGCATTCAGAAAGTCTTTTTTTTCACATTTTGTTACGTTACAGCTACGTTTAAAAAGAAATGTGCTCATCAATCTACACACAATACCCCATACGGACAAAGTGAAAACAGGTTTTAAGAAATGTTTGGAAATGTATATGAAAAAATTTAAAAACACACCTTATTTACATAAGTATTCTGACCATTCAGTAAAAGGCACATGACAGCCCGCTTGGAGTTTGCCAACAGGCACTTAAAGGACAAGATTCTCTGGTCTGTTGAAACCGAGGTTGAATTCCTTGGCCTGAATGCCAAGCGTCTGGAGGAAACCTGGCACCATCCCTACGGTGGTGGCAGCATCGTGGTGTGGATGTTTTTCAGCAGCAGGGACTGGGAGACTAGTCAGGATCTAGGGAAAGATGAACAGAGCAAAGTACAGAGAGATCCTTGATGAAAACCTGCTCCAGAGCACTCAGGACCTCAGACTGGTTTGAAGGTTCACCTTCCAACAGGACAACGACCTGTTGGAAGGGGCACACAGCCAAGGCAATGCAAGAGTGGCTTCGGATCAAGTCTCTGAATGTCCTTGAGTGGCCCAGCCAGAGCCTGGACTTGAACCCGATCAATCCTCTCAAGCTTCTCTGGAAGCTTGAGAGGATCCGCAGAGAAAAATGGGAGAAACTCCCCAAATGCAGGTGTGCCAAGCTTGTACCGTCATACCCAAGAAGACTCCAGGCTGTAATTGCTGTCAAAGGTGCTTCAACAAAGTACTGAGTAAAAGGTATGAATACTTATGTAAATGTTATATTTTTGTTTTTTATTTTTAATACATTAGCAAACATTATTTTTAAATAAATAAAAATAGCTTTGTTAGTACAGGGTATTGTGTGTAGATTGATGGGGGGAAAAATATATATACATTTTAGAGTAAGGCTGTAACCTAAGGAAATATGGAAAAAGTAAAGGGGTCTGAATACTTTCCGAAGGCACTGTAACATTCAAAATGGGTGAACATTTCCTTTTAAGTAGATTTAAAACCAGATGCTTTTAGACTTTTACTCAAGTAGTATTTTACTGGGTGACTTACTGGGTGATTGTTTTTCTATTAAGGAATCTTTACTTTTACAGAGAAAATACTGATAATCACCATCCAACTATGATCCAACTATACAGAATGAAGGAGACCTATAGTCATCACTTCCCTATGAACCTGACTGTGGCAGTACAGAGATATGAACCTGACTGTGGCAGTACAGAGATATGAACCTGACTGTGGCAGTACAGAGATATGAACCTGACTGTGGCAGTACAGAGATATGAACCTGACTGTGGCAGTACAGAGATATGAACCTGACTGGCAGTACAGAGATATGAACCTGATTGTGTCAATACAGAGATATGAACCTGACTGTGGCAGTACAGAGATGTGATCTAATATAGTATGATCGTCAGAGACTGGTCCCTACTGATGACATACAGTATGATGACAAGAGAGTGTTTACATACAATCAACTTGGCACAAGAGCTGGGAAAAACTGAATTTGTACAGTATTGGGTGATATACTATCTCATTATGCCCATTTCTACTACTACCCTTCTCTCTGATGGCCCAGGGGACAGTGGCTCAGGGAAGGATGGGACAGTGTTATTGTGAAGACAGTCTCGTACATCCATGCAGAATGTATCTGCGCATTACCATGCATGTGTGTGTGTGTGGTGAGTGACTTGCAGGGCTGTTGCTTACTGCCCCATGTGCTGACTAGATCAGATGTGACAGCATGCTCTCTGTATTGCCTGGCCAAGCAGTGACAGCAGGATTATTTACATAGTCGCAGTCTTACATAATGGCCAGCATGAACATAGGGGTCAAATCCATTTCATTTTTCCTTTGTATCTCTGTGGTTAAATTCCATTTAAATTTAGTCAATTAAGTGCATCAAATTTCTAAGAATTGAATGATCGGCCTATTCATTGGAAATACTTTCTTGAAATGGAAAAACAATTTCTATTAATATTATAATCTGAAATGATGGATGGAATTTGATCTGAGCCAATCGTTGGCCGTGGCAGCATGGGTTATGCAGACTGTGGCTATGCAGGCCGGTAGGTAACAGCCTGTCATGCTTCCTTGTGTCCTGCTGCCTGACTCTGCAGTTCCAGCGCTGAGCTGTGTGCTGCCGTGTACTCAGGCTAAAGACAGAGAAATGTGCTGCTGTGTACTCAGGCTGAAAACAGAGAAATGTGCTGCCGTGTACTCAGGCTAAAAGCAGAGAAATGTGCTGCCGGGTACTCAGGCTAAAAGCAGAGAAAGGTGCTGCCGTGTACTCAGGCTAAAAGCAGAGAAATGTGCTGCGTGTACTCAGGTTAAAAGCAGAGAAATGTGCTGCCTTGTACTCAGTCTAAAAGCAGAGAAATGTGCTGCCGTGTACTCAGGCTAAAAGCAGAGAAATGTGCTGCTGTGTACTCAGGTTAAAAGCAGAGAAATGTGCTGCCTTGTACTCAGGCTAAAAGCAGAGAAATGTGCTGCCGTGTACTCAGGCTAAAAGCAGAGAAATGTGCTGCCGTGTACTCAGGTTAAAAGCAGAGAAATGTGCTGCCGTGTACTCAGGCTAAAAGCAGAGAAATGTGCTGCCGTGTACTCAGGCTAAAAGCAGAGAAATGTGCTGCCGTGTACTCAGGCTAAAAGCAGAGAAATGTGCTGCCGTGTACTCAGGCTAAAAGCAGAGAAATGTGCTGCCGTGTACTCAGGCTAAAAGCAGAGAAATGTGCTGCCGTGTACTCAGGCTAAAAGCAGAGAAATGTGCTGCCGTGTACTCAGGCTAAAATCAGAGAAATGTGCTGCCGTGTACTCAGGTTAAAAGCAGAGAAATGTGCTGCCTTGTACTCAGGCTAAAAGCAGAGAAATGTGCTGCCGTGTACTCAGGCTAAAAGCAGAGAAATGTGCTGCCGTGTACTCAGGCTAAAAGCAGAGAAATGTGCTGCCGTGTACTCAGGCTAAAAGCAGAGAAATGTGCTGCCGTGTACTCAGGCTAAAAGCAGAGAAATGTGCTGCCGGGTACTCAGGCTAAAAGCAGAGAAATGTGCTGCCGTGTACTCAGGCTAAAAGCAGAGAAATGTGCTGCCTTGTACTCAGGCTAAAAGCAGAGAAATGTGCTGCCGTGTACTCAGGTTAAAAGCAGAGAAATGTGCTGCCTTGTACTCAGGCTAAAAGCAGAGAAATGTGCTGCCGTGTACTCAGGCTAAAAGCAGAGAAATGTGCTGCCGTGTACTCAGGCTAAAAGCAGAGAAATGTGCTGCCGTGTACTCAGGCTAAAAGCAGAGAAATGTGCTGCCGTGTACTCAGGCTAAAAGCAGAGAAATGTGCTGCCAGTGCCTGGCGGTGGTGGTGACGCACTCTGTTGTTTGTCTGCCTAGCGTAGCGCTGGCGTCATCAGGACAGCGGCTTCACATTTCCATCTACCAGCTAATATCTGGGTACGGGCATCCCTGCATCGATGCTTGAGCCTTTAGGCTACAGTACAGCTACTCTACATCCCTCCAGAGAATCCAACATTATTCAAATGAACCGTTACAACCCATAATGTATATCCATTATGTTTTTGTTTTTTTACATGAAAAGTCAATGTTGTTTTATATGGAGATATTTTGGGAAATATATGATTGGAGTATTTCAACATATTTCTTCCTGGGCACGTAGTCAAACTCCTATCAGTAAACCTCTCTGCACCAGGAGGCTGTTAATAAGGTCGCTCATAGCCTAAAATGTTCTTACACCCCTTATCCCAGCTCCTCACATCTACACCCCTTATCCCAGCACCTCACAACTACACCCCTTATCCCAGCTCCTCACATCTACACCCCTTATCCCAGCACCTCACATCTACACCCCTTTATCCCAGCAGTGCACATCTACACCCCTTATCCCAGCACCTCACATCTACACCCCTTATCCCAGCGCCTCCCATCTACACCCCTTATCCCAGCACCTCACATCTACCCTACAACCCTTATCCCAGCACCTCACATCTACCCTACAACCCTTATCCCAGCACCTCACATCTACCCTACAACCCTTATCCCAGCGCCTCACATCTACACCCCTTATCCCAGCATCTCACATCTACACCCCTTATCCCAGCACCTCACATCTACACCCCTTATCCCAGCACCTCACATCTACGCCCCTTATCCCAACACCTCACATCTACACCCCTTATCCCAGCACCTCACATCTACACCCCTTATCCCAGCACCTCACATCTACACCCCTTATCCCAGTACCTCACATCTACACCCCTTATCCCAGCACCTCCCATCTACACCCCTTATCCCAGCACCTCACATCTACCCTACAACCCTTATCCCAGCACCTCACATCTACCCTACAACCCTTATCCCAGCACCTCACATCTACCCTACAACCCTTATCCCAGCGCCTCACATCTACACCCCTTATCCCAGCATCTCACATCTACACCCCTTATCCCAGCACCTCACATCTACAACCCTTATCCCAGCGCCTCACATCTACAACCCTTATCCCAGCGCCTCACATCTACACCCCTTACCCCAGAACCTCACATCTACAACCCTTATTCCAGCACCTCACATCTACCCTACAACCCTTATCCCATTACCTCACATCTACCCTACAACCCTTATCCCAGCACCTCACATCTACACCCCTTATCCCAGAACCTCACATCTACACCCCTTATCCCAGCGCCTCACATCTACACCCCTTATCCCAGCATCTCACACCTACACCCCTTATCCCATTACCTCACATCTACAACCCTTATCCCAGCATCTCACATCTACAACCCTTATCCCAGCATCTCACACCTACACCCCTTACCCCAGCGCCTCACATCTACACCCCTTATCCCAGCACCTCACATCTACCCTACAACCCTTATCCCAGCGCCTCACATCGACACCCCTTATCCCAGCATCTCACATCTACACCCCTTATCCCAGCACCTCACATCTACACCCCTTATCCCAGCACCTCACATCTACGCCCCTTATCCCAACACCTCACATCTACACCCCTTATCCCAGCACCTCACATCTACACCCCTTATCCCAGTACCTCACATCTACACCCCTTATCCCAGCACCTCCCATCTACACCCCTTATCCCAGCACCTCACATCTACCCTACAACCCTTATCCCAGCACCTCACATCTACCCTACAACCCTTATCCCAGCACCTCACATCTACCCTACAACCCTTATCCCAGCGCCTCACATCTACACCCCTTATCCCAGCATCTCACATCTACACCCCTTATCCCAGCACCTCACATCTACAACCCTTATCCCAGCGCCTCACATCTACACCCCTTATCCCAGCACCTCACATCTACACCCCTTATCCCAGCACCTCACATCTACGCCCCTTATCCCAACACCTCACATCTACACCCCTTATCCCAGCACCTCACATCTACACCCCTTATCCCAGCACCTCACATCTACACCCCTTATCCCAGCACCTCCCATCTACACCCCTTATCCCAGCACCTCCCATCTACACCCCTTATCCCAGCACCTCACATCTACACCCCTTATCCCAGTACCTCACATCTACACCCCTTATCCCAGCACCTCCCATCTACACCCCTTATCCCAGCACCTCACATCTACCCTACAACCCTTATCCCAGCACCTCACATCTACCCTACAACCCTTATCCCAGCACCTCACATCTACCCTACAACCCTTATCCCAGCGCCTCACATCTACACCCCTTATCCCAGCATCTCACATCTACACCCCTTATCCCAGCACCTCACATCTACAACCCTTATCCCAGCGCCTCACATCTACAACCCTTATCCCAGCGCCTCACATCTACACCCCTTACCCCAGAACCTCACATCTACAACCCTTATTCCAGCACCTCACATCTACCCTACAACCCTTATCCCATTACCTCACATCTACCCTACAACCCTTATCCCAGCACCTCACATCTACACCCCTTATCCCAGAACCTCACATCTACACCCCTTATCCCAGCGCCTCACATCTACACCCCTTATCCCAGCATCTCACACCTACACCCCTTATCCCATTACCTCACATCTACAACCCTTATCCCAGCGCCTCACATCTACACCCCTTATCCCAGCACCTCACATCTACACCCCTTATCCCAGCACCTCACATCTACGCCCCTTATCCCAACACCTCACATCTACACCCCTTATCCCAGCACCTCACATCTACACCCCTTATCCCAGCACCTCACATCTACACCCCTTATCCCAGCACCTCCCATCTACACCCCTTATCCCAGTACCTCACATCTACACCCCTTATCCCAGCACCTCCCATCTACACCCCTTATCCCAGCACCTCACATCTACCCTACAACCCTTATCCCAGCACCTCACATCTACCCTACAACCCTTATCCCAGCACCTCACATCTACCCTACAACCCTTATCCCAGCGCCTCACATCTACACCCCTTATCCCAGCATCTCACATCTACACCCCTTATCCCAGCACCTCACATCTACAACCCTTATCCCAGCTCCTCACATCTACACCCCTTATCCCAGCACCTCACATCTACACCCCTTATCCCAGCACCTCACATCTACGCCCCTTATCCCAACACCTCACATCTACACCCCTTATCCCAGCACCTCACATCTACACCCCTTATCCCAGCACCTCACATCTACACCCCTTATCCCAGCACCTCCCATCTACACCCCTTATCCCAGCACCTCCCATCTACACCCCTTATCCCAGCACCTCACATCTACACCCCTTATCCCAGTACCTCACATCTACACCCCTTATCCCAGCACCTCCCATCTACACCCCTTATCCCAGCACCTCACATCTACCCTACAACCCTTATCCCAGCACCTCACATCTACCCTACAACCCTTATCCCAGCACCTCACATCTACCCTACAACCCTTATCCCAGCACCTCACATCTACCCTACAACCCTTATCCCAGCGCCTCACATCTACACCCCTTATCCCAGCATCTCACATCTACACCCCTTATCCCAGCACCTCACATCTACAACCCTTATCCCAGCGCCTCACATCTACAACCCTTATCCCAGCGCCTCACATCTACACCCCTTACCCCAGAACCTCACATCTACAACCCTTATTCCAGCACCTCACATCTACCCTACAACCCTTATCCCATTACCTCACATCTACCCTACAACCCTTATCCCAGCACCTCACATCTACACCCCTTATCCCAGAACCTCACATCTACACCCCTTATCCCAGCGCCTCACATCTACACCCCTTATCCCAGCATCTCACACCTACACCCCTTATCCCATTACCTCACATCTACAACCCTTATCCCAGCATCTCACATCTACAACCCTTATCCCAGCATCTCACACCTACACCCCTTACCCCAGCGCCTCACATCTACACCCCTTATCCCAGCACCTCACATCTACCCTACAACCCTTATCCCAGCGCCTCACATCGACACCCCTTATCCCAGCATCTCACATCTACACCCCTTATCCCAGCACCTCACATCTACACCCCTTATCCCAGCACCTCACATCTACGCCCCTTATCCCAACACCTCACATCTACACCCCTTATCCCAGCACCTCACATCTACACCCCTTATCCCAGTACCTCACATCTACACCCCTTATCCCAGCACCTCCCATCTACACCCCTTATCCCAGCACCTCACATCTACCCTACAACCCTTATCCCAGCACCTCACATCTACCCTACAACCCTTATCCCAGCACCTCACATCTACCCTACAACCCTTATCCCAGCGCCTCACATCTACACCCCTTATCCCAGCATCTCACATCTACACCCCTTATCCCAGCACCTCACATCTACAACCCTTATCCCAGCGCCTCACATCTACACCCCTTATCCCAGCACCTCACATCTACACCCCTTATCCCAGCACCTCACATCTACGCCCCTTATCCCAACACCTCACATCTACACCCCTTATCCCAGCACCTCACATCTACACCCCTTATCCCAGCACCTCACATCTACACCCCTTATCCCAGCACCTCCCATCTACACCCCTTATCCCAGCACCTCCCATCTACACCCCTTATCCCAGCACCTCACATCTACCCTACAACCCTTATCCCAGCACCTCACATCTACCCTACAACCCTTATCCCAGCGCCTCACATCTACACCCCTTATCCCAGTACCTCACATCTACACCCCTTATCCCAGCACCTCACATCTACGCCCCTTATCCCAACACCTCACATCTACACCCCTTATCCCAGCACCTCACATCTACACCCCTTATCCCAGTACCTCACATCTACACCCCTTATCCCAGCACCTCCCATCTACACCCCTTATCCCAGCACCTCACATCTACCCTACAACCCTTATCCCAGCACCTCACATCTACCCTACAACCCTTATCCCAGCACCTCACATCCACCCTACAACCCTTATCCCAGCGCCTCACATCTACACCCCTTATCCCAGCGCCTCACATCTACACCCCTTATCCCAGCATCTCACATCTACACCCCTTATCCCAGCGCCTCACATCTACAACCCTTATCCCAGCGCCTCACATCTACAACCCTTATCCCAGCGCCTCACATCTACACCCCTTACCTCAGAACCTCACATCTACAACCCTTATCCCAGCACCTCACATCTACAACCCTTAGCCCAGCACCTCACATCTACCCTACAACCCTTAGTCCAGTACCTCACATCTACCCTACAACCCTTAGTCCAGAACCTCACATCTAGCCTACAACCCTTAGTCCAGAACCTCACATCTAGCCTACAACCCTTAGTCCAGAACCTCACATCTAGCCTACAACCCTTAGTCCAGCACCTTACATCTACCCTACAGCCATTTCTGTTCTGTTGGCCTGGGAAAATAGGGGTTACCTTCATGAGGAACAGGGGTTCTACATTGGAATTCCGAAAGGAAACTGTCCTGAAATTTAAACAACAGCCTCCTCCAGCTCAGCCTCCTAATGAATGGTGAATTGGCGAGGCGCCCTGAACCAAACACTGCTTTAGTCAGAGTAGAGTAGACACATTTGTGTCAATCTGACAAGCATCTTTATGTGTCTAAAAAAACAGCTGCAGTTCATGTTACACAATGTGTGTTGAGTGTATGCCCACGTGTGCGTGTGTTTGTGTAGCTTTGACCAAATCCCTCCTTTAAAAGGTCAATCCGGAGTTATTACCTCCCTTTTTGGACTGTTAAATTCATGATATATAGCCATTGATTTTGAAGAATATAACTCATAAATGCCTCATAAGCTTAGTTAAACTGTCGTACCCCACTATAACCCAAAATATACAGTGCATTCGGAAAGTATTCAGACCCCTTGACTTTTTCCTGATTTTGTTATGTTACAGCCTTATTCTACAATTGATTAAATTGCTTTTTTATTATTTAACGATTCCAGAACAGGCCATTTTACCAGTAAGTAAACTTATGGCTTTGTTCCCAGAACCAATGGTAAACCAAAAACGTACATTCCCACAACTTCCAAGGAACCAAGTGTGCTAGCTGGGAAGTGGCCAGCAGCATACCACCCTGCATCCTACTGCTGGCTTGCTTCTAAAGCTAAGCAGGGTTGGTCCCTGGATGGGAGATCAGATGCTGCTGGAAGTGGTGTTGGAGGGCCAGTAGGAAGCACCCTTTCCTCAGGTCTCAAAAAATATCCCAATGCCTCAGGGCAGTGATTGGGGACGTTTCCCTGTGCAGGGCGCCGTCTTTCGGATGGGAAGTTAAACGGCTGTCCTGACTCTCTGTGTCACTAAAGATCCCATGGCACTTATTGTAAGAATAGGTGTGTTAACCCAGGTGTCCTGGCTAAATTCCCAATCTGAGCCTCATACTATCACGGTCACCCAATCATCCTCAGCTTACAATTGGCTCATTCATTCCACCTCCTCTCCCCTGTAACTATTCCCCAGGTCATTGCTGTAAATGAGAATGTGTTCTCAGTTAAATAAAAATCTATGTAAAAGTTGTCAAAAATATAAATAGTAAAGTACAGATACAACTTAAGTAGTACTTTAAAGTATTTTTACTTAAGTACATTACAGCACTGAATCTCCTCTCCATTGGGGTGATGGACAGCTAAGCACTCAGACCTCCTTGACACTAACAGCACTGAACAGGGCCAATAAGAACAATGCTAGCCGGGGCTATGCTACAATAGCCTGGGCGCTAGTGTGTTCCAGCTTTTCCATTTCAATTCAGTTAATTCTGGGTATGAATTGAAAATATGGAACCTTTTGTTATTTTTCATAAAAAATGATCCATTCCTGATTTACAATTTTAATTCACCTCTTGAGTTGACTGATTTAATCAAAAAGAAACGACTCCAACCTTGTTTCCATCATTAACCTAACAGGGTTACCTCGCCAAGACAATGATAAATTGGCCGAATCAGACTGGCGCCCAGGCTAGCACTAGGCAGCTCTGAAATTGGACTCTGCTCTAATACACTGGCACCCACACGAGGGCTGGTGTCACGGAATGTGATTGCTATTAGGTTTGCACTTGAAGTGCCAGCCCTGGACTGGACAGGGCTTGTTTGGAACATGCTCAGGACACGGATTAGCTCTGGGAGCTGTAGTTCTCTCAGGGGTATATCTCTGGGAGCTGTAGTTCTCTCAGGGGTATGTATCTGGGAGCTGTAGTTCTCTCAGGGGTATATTCTAGTGTTTATGCGTCTGTGGATTGAGCCATCCCATAATAGTCCCTTAACATTCCCAACAGCAGCTTCAGGCACTGAGATACAGAGCAGTGGGAAGGAGGGTGGCACAGCAGCATGCGCATGCAGAACATTGTGTTCCCACGGACAACTATACACATTCTATGGGAACGCATGTTTACATGTTTACATGGTACTGTTATGTAATTACAATTTTGTAGAAACATTGATTTCATTACCATATTTATTTTCACTGTATTGTGACTGAAACCCTTTTATCTTGCATGTGGTTGTCCTTAACCATTATAGGTCTAAAAGCATGCATGTGTAAAATGTATCATCCTGTTTGGTTTTCATGAATTTCTGTGGATTGTTGATAACTCGCCAATAGATAATCCTATCATCAATATAGAGCATCATGGTTGTATGCAATGTTGTCATAACATTATGCTTAAACAATGTTCACATGATGCACCCAAATCACTGTGCATTGTCTTACTTACAAACCATTCCAATATGAACAAAAACATCACTCACGAAATCAAAAAAAATGCTTTATCGCCCCACCCAGAATAGACATAATTCATTGTAATGTGTATGTTGCGTTACACATGTGAGCTCTGTCGGCTCTCTTGTGTATAAGCATGCCCTCTTTGATAGGGAAGACTATGTTCTCCATCAATTTTGTTGCCCGGCCCCAATAAAGGCCTTCACGATAGTGGGATGGAGGAGAGGGAGGACATGGATTCCACCTCCACCCTGCAGCCTCACTGGATCTCTCTTTTTCTTCTGTTCCCTCGATTCTGTTCTCTACTTTTAAACACGGCTCCAGCTTTATGTAAGTCTGTTCTCGCTCCTGCTCCCTCCTTCCTCCCCCCTCTCTCCCCTCCTCTCTTGCTTAATTTTGCTCTCACATATTTCTCTTCCTCTGAACTATTTATCTCCCCATCTCTCTCTTTCTTGCTCTCCTCCCCTTTATTTTTTCCCTTCTCTTTTTCTATCCCTCTGTCTCCCTCTCTTTTCCCCCCTCCTCCCTTTTCTTTCTTTCTCTGTCCATTCTCTGTCCTCACCCTCGTTCTCGCTCTCTCCTCCCTCTCTTCTGCATGGGTTCATTAAGTCTGGAGGCTAAACAGCAGTAGTGTAGCATCTACTTATGTGATAAGAGATTTGACTGTAATCTAAATGTTATAGTATGCATTGTTTGACACACAATGTTAAATTCAAATCTCCCTACCATCATATCTAAGCCAATATGACACCAATGTTGATTCAAATCAACTTGATTGAAGGTACACAACACATGATCGTCATGATCCGTCTGGCCGTTACCGAGAACTACTATACCGGATTTTTGCCAGGGTCGTTAGCATTTGTTCTAGACTATAGGATTAAAATGAGGTTACAGCTGTCACGATTTCCACCGAAGGTGGCTCCTCTCCCTGTTGGGGCGGTGCTCGGCGGTCGGTGTCGGCGGCCTACTAGCCATCACCGATCCATGTTTCCTTTTCCGTTTGTTTTGTCTTTGGTTCTGTCACACCTGATTTTCATTTGTTTTGATTTCTGTGTGTATATTTACCCTGTTTCCCCGCTTAGGCTTGTGCGGGATTATTTGTTCTTGTTGCTTGTTGAGGCTTGCCTCAGTGTATTTTCGCGTGTAGTGATTTTAGTAAGGTGCGTTGTGGTTCTACGCCTTACGGGTGAACTGTTTGTTCCCTTTGGGTTTTGGTCGTTTGTACTGGACTGTGTTTGTTTTGGACTTGCCCTGATTAAAAGTTACACGCTACACTGACATTTCTGCTCTCCTGCGTTTGACTCCTCACTTACCTTCAGTACGCACGCAACAACAGCGTCCATAAAATTACCATTAGACTTATATCCATTTGGACTGAACAAGTTTGTAGGTGCAACATTTTTTAAATTCAATTCACAATCTTTCTCTCTCACGTGCACATTTCTGCCTAATAAAAACCAACAATGTGCTACCTTTTTGTAGTATTTCAGCCGAATCGCACTGTTCAGTAGCAGCTAGCTAGTAGAAAGCTAGCAGCTGTAGCTAGCTAGCTAACACCAGTTGGATGAGAAGCAAAAGGAAGGTAGCTAGCTAGCCAGGTATATGTTGACATGGACGGGTTTTCATATGGCTAAAGACAGTCATCTGTGTAAACTGCTGACCTGGACACTTGCGTGTAATCAGAGCACAAATAAATATGCTAGCGAACGTCCTTGGCTGCTATTACAGCCAGTTAGATGCACCAAACGTTGGTAACTTTGGGAAAACTGTCACGCGGCTAATGTATAATACATGCACACACCAGAAGGGGTATAGTTTTTGACACCCCCCTCCCTTTTCCGACACACAATCCCCCCTGCACACATACCCATACGGTGTGTGCTTATTTTAATTAATTGGGTGTCTCTTAAAAGAGCCCTTGGGTTTGTTGGTCCTCGTTGAGTGTAGGGACAGGGAGTGTGACGACGCAACTATGGAAGAGAGAACAGTGGAGAGGCCAGGTATCGGTTTCCCGTTAGTGATGGAACTTATGTTATGAACTTGTGTTTTAATGTATCTTTCCTACAACGGCCAAATATGTAATATGTGTTTTCCTCAACACCACACAGAGAAAACAGTTGTGTGTTTTTGGTGCATGTATCGAAAGAAAGGAAGATCAGTTTTCTCCATTCAAATCTTTCATTAACGTTAGAATTATTTCACAATACGGACGACGGAGCAGCTCCTAGAAAGATATTACCACTTACGGCTGAAAATATTGAAGTGGCTTATTCTAATGCTCACCCAATAAAATCACAGATTTGGCACATCATTACATCATGAAATATGTTAAGTAGCCTGCAAATAGCAAAATAGAACTCGACTTTTACCAAATGTTGTTCTTACAGCCTGAATTTTAAATGGATTAAATTGAGATGTAGTGTCACTGGACTACACACAGTACTCCATAATGTCAAAGTGGAGTCATGTTTTTAGATTTTTTTTACAAATAAATTACAAATTAAAAGCTGAAATGTCTTGAGTCAGTAAGTATTCAACCCCTTTGTTATGGCAAGCCTAAATCAATTCAGGAGTAAACTTTGCAAAACAAGTCACATAATAAGTTGCATGGACTCACTCTGTGTGCAATAATAGTGCTTAACATGATTTTTGAATGACTACCTCATCTCTGTATCCCACACATAATTATCTGTAAGATCCCTCAATGGAGTAGTGAATTTCAAACACAGATTCAACCACAAAATCCAGGGAGGTTTTCCAACGCCTCACAAAGAAGGGCACCTGTTAGTAGATGGAATATCCCTTTGAGCATGGTGGATGGTGTATCAATACACCCAGTCACTACAAAGGTACAGTCATCCTTCCTAACTCAGTTGTCGGAGAGGAAGGAAACTGCTCAGGAATTTCACTATGAGGCCAATGGTGACTTTAAAACAGTTAGATAGCTGTGGTAGGAGAAAACTGAGGATGGATCAACAACGTTGGTGTTACTCCACAATACAAACCTAAATGACAGTTTGAAAAGAAGGAAGCCTGTACAGAATAAAAACATTCCAAAAAATGCATCCTTTTTTCAATAAGGCAATAAAGTAAAACTGCAAAAACTGTGGCAAATAAATTAACTTCATGTCCTGAATACAAAGCGTTATGTTTGGGGCAAATCCTAAACAACACATTACTGAGTACCACTCTTCATATTTTCAAGCATGGCGGTAGCTGCATCATGTTATGGGTATGCTTGTCGTCGGAAAAGACTAGGGAGTTTTGTTGTTGTTGAGCTAAGCACAGGCAAAATCCTAGAGGAAAACCTGGTTCAGTGCACTTTCCAACAGACACTGGGAGACAAATTCACCTTTCAGCAGGACAATACCCTAAAACACAAGGCCAAATATACCCTGGAGTTACTTACCAAGACGATATTGAATGTTCCTGAGTAGCCAAGTTACAGTTAGGACTTAAATCGGCTTTAAAATCTATGGCAAGACTTGAAAATGGCTGTCTAGCAATGATCAACAACCAATTTGACAGAGCTTGAAGAATTTTAGAAAGATGAATGTGCAAATAATCCAGGTGTACAAAGCTCTTAGAGACTCTCCCAGAAAGACTCCGCTGGAATCGCTGCTTAAGGTGATTGTAACGTGTATTGACAGAGGGGTGTGAATACTTATGTAAATTTGATATTTCTGTATTTTATTTTCAATAAATGTGCAGAAATGTCTAAACATGTTTTCACTCTGTCATTATGGGGTATTGTTTGTAGATAGTTGAGAAGAAATATATGTAATACATTTAGAATTCTGTCTGTAACACAACAAAAATGTGAAATAAGTCAAGTGTTATGAAAACTTTCTGAAGTCACTGTATTGAAATGGCCCTATAGCCTACTGTTTATATTTTAATACAGCCATCTCGGTTTTCATTTGAAGCATCTTTTTATACGTCACTTGTATGTATCAATTGCAAAGATATTAGCAACTTTGCATTTGTAGTCAACTTTGTTCTGAAGTTATTGCTGTCACAGAGAGACAGATAAACCATGTGATTCTATATTTATCGGAGATCGTCTTTGTATAAAGTGACATGGGGGGGGGGCATTTAACAACGCACTTACCTGTTCTGTTAGTGGTCTGAAGCAGCTGTTTGATTCCAAGTGTTTTCAAGTGCAACTTTAACTATGGTTTATGTAATGATGCTACTACTGAGGTTCTAACGATTAACTTGGCCTTAAGATGCTCAGGGCCGGCTCTAGCCTTTTAGGGTCCCTAAGCAAGATTTTGTTCCATCTGGAAAATCACCTGTTAATATTAAATAAATACTAATAACTACATTGATTCTGTTGCCATTTGTCAAACCCCCGAGGTGCCTAATTTCTATTATAAACTGGTTACCTACGTAATTAGAGCAGTAAAAATAAATGTTTTGTCATACCCCTGATTTACCACGGCTGTCAGCCAATCAGCATTCAGGGCTCGAGCAACCCACTTTATAATGTTGTATAATAATGTTGTATAATCACCTTCTGGTGTAAGAACCGGAAGGTGATTAATATAATTTTTGGGTTCTTGTTTTTGTGCATCTTTGAGAAATGTTCTATCGATTCCCTGGGTCATCTCATGTTTTCATGTGTATCTGAGCTATTGCTGTTCAAGCAGGCAGCAATTCATTAATTTAACAGAGTGTGTAACACATTTTTCCTATTTTCCTGCCTCTTCAGTCCAAGGTGCATTGCATGGTGGTGCGGTTGTGAATGTCAGACTGGCACTCTGAGGCACATCGATCTGCAGGTTTAACATTATGAGATTGTAGACTCCTAAATCTATAATGCAGTTTGTTTTGGCGATTTTACAGCTAACTAGCTACTTCACATGCTGATATTGTCTTTGGTATTATTGTGTGTAGCTACGTTTGCTAGCTAGCTAGCCAGCCAGCCCATAGAGAAAGCATTGCATTGTGGGTTTTGTAGTCGACTTGAGCAGCAACAGATTTCAGCAACGATTTTCAGATGTTGCTTCCAATCTTATTATAACGACAAAATTAAACATTTGTTAAAAAAAATATATTGTTCTCATATATTAGTATTATGCAACACAGTAAATTATAGGAATGAGTGGTTTTGGGTGGAATTTTCCTTTATTAAGTGAGTAGTAGTCATTGGTCTGAAGCCGAAAAAGGAAGGAAATTCACATGACACCACAATGCTTACTTCACCCATGCTCTACCAATGTTTTCCAGCAGACAGATTTGACCTACTACAGTAGCTGTGTTGTTCTATTGTACTTCCAGCAATGTGTAGGCAGGTAGCTTAGGATTCAAACCTCAAACAGCCTAATTCATACTCTTCAGAGGGATAATGGACTTTACGGACTTAATATTGGTAGTATAAATATATCAAATAATATTTATATATTTACACTACTGATCAAAAGTTTTAGAACACCTACTCATTCAAGGGTTTTTCTTTATTTTTGCTATTTTCAACATTGTAGAATAATAGTAAAGACATCAAAACTATGAAATAACACACATGGAATCATGTAGTAACCAAAAAAGTGTTAAACAAATCAAAATAAATTTTATATTTGAGATTCTTCAAATAGCCACCCTTTGACTTGATGACAGTTTTGCACACGCTTGGCATTCTCTCAATCAGCTTCACCTGAAATTATTTTCCAACAGTCTTGAAGGAGTTCCCACATATGCTGAGCACTTGGCTGCTTTTCCTTTGCTCTGCGGTCCGACTCATCCAAAACCATCTCAATTTGTTTGGGGTCGGGGGATTGTGGAGGCCAGGTCATGTTGTCAGCCTGGATGTTGTCAGTTACACAGCCTGGAGGTGTGTTGGGTCATTGTCCTGTTGAAAAACAAATGATAGTCCCACTAAGCCCAAACCAGATGGGATGGCATATCGCTGCAGAATGCTGTTGCAGCCATGCTGGTTAAGTGTGCCTTGAATTCTAAATTAATCACAGACAGTTTCAACAGCAAAGCTCCATCACACCATCACACTTCCTCCATGCTTTTACGGTAGGAACCACACATGCGGAGATCATCTGTTCACCCACACCGCGTCTCACAAAGACACGGCGATCGGAACCAAAAATCTCCAATTTGGACTCATCAGACCAAAGGACAGATTCCCACCGTTCTAATGTCCATTAGTGTTTCTTGGCCCAAGTAAGTCTCTCTTATTGGTGTCCTTTAGTAGTGGTTTCTTTGCAGCAATTCGACCATGAAGGCCTGATTCACAGTCTCCTCTGAACAGTGGATGTGGACATGTGTATGTTACTTGAACTCTGAAGCATTGATTTGGGCTGCAATTTCTGAGGCTGGTAACTCTAATGAACTTATCCTCTGCAGCAGAGGTAACTCTGGGTCTTCCATTCCTGTGGTGGTCCTCATGAGAGCCAGTTTCATCATAGCGCTTGATGGTTTTTGCGACTGCACTTGAAGAAACTTTCAAAGTTCTTCAAATGTTCCTTATTGACTGACCTTCGTGTCTTACACCATGCCCAAACTACGTCATCATCATCGTGCGCAAATTTATTTAGTCCCCCCACACAAAATGCAATCAATGACACGCAGGTTGAAATATCAAAACAAACTCTGAACCAATTATATTAATTTGGGGACAGGTCGAAAAGCATTACATTTGTGTGTATTTATATTTATTTTTGCAACAATACACATTTACAATAGAGCTAAATCTAAAGATATAGTACATACACTACCAGTCAAAAGTTTTAGAACACCTACTCATTCAAGGGATTTTCTTGATTTTGACTATTTTCTACATTGTAGAATAATAGTGAAGACATCAAAACTATGAAATAACATATATGGAATCATGTGTTAACCGAAAAAGTTTTAAACAAATCAAAATATATTAGAGATTTTTCAAATAGCCCTTTGCCTTTTACATTTTTACTTGAATTTAACCTTTATTTAACTAGGCAAGTCAGTTAAGAACATATTCTTTACAATGACGGCCTACTCCGGCCAAACCCGGACAATGCTGGGCCAATTGTGCGCCAACCCATGGGACTCCCAATCACGGCCGGATGTGATTCAGCCTGGATTCGGACCAGGGATATAGTGACGCCTCTTGCACTGAGATGCAGTGCAAGAGGCGTCTGTGCAACTCGGGAGCCTTGATGACAGCTTTGCACACTCTTGACATTCTCTCAACCAGTTTCATGTTGTAGTCACCTGGAATGCATTTCAATTAGCAGGTGTGCCTTGTTAAAAGTTCATTTGTGGAATTTCTTTCCTTCTCAATGCTTTTGAGACAATCAGTTGTGTTGTGACAAGGTATACAGAAGATAGCCCTATTTGGTAAAAGACCAAGTCCATACTATGGCAAGAGCAGCTCAAATAAGCAAAGAGAAACTACAGTCCATCATTACTTGAGCACGCTGCCCAAACCGTGCACGAGCGTTGCAAAATAAATGTATACATACATGTTATTCAATCATTGCATTGCCAGGCGCTAAAATAGAAGTTGCTTCTATTTGTGATGCAGAATGCAACGCAAGTCCTGCCTCTCCCATCTGCTCATAGGCTTTTAGAAGTATATACCCACATGCCATCTCCTCATTGGTTATACCCACGTGGGTGATTGAAAGATGAAATGAGGTCTGTTGTGGTAATTCACCTTATTATGAAAGTTATTTGCCAATCGCCATATAAAATCCAAAGAAGAAAAAGCTTGGAATGAGGAGAGATGACTAGAAACGATTCGGTTGACCGTTTTACGTGTGAATTAATTGTCTGAGTAGAGGACCTCACTCAATTAAGCCTGATGGTGTTGTCAGTATAAAAGCAAAGGTTGCTTTCAGATAATAAAAAAAGCTTGAAAAGGTCATGGAATGGGGTAATGTCTTCGTGTGGGGTGGGAAGAACACAATACATTACCTTGTATGCAGTACAAATCCCATTATTGTGGGAGCACCTCTAAGAATATGCATTAGGCTGTTTGAGAAGGTTTGAATCCTAAGCAACCTGCCTACACATTGTTGGAAGTACAATAGGCCAACATAGATACTGTAGTAGGTCAAAGCTGTGTGCTGGAATACCTTGGTAGAGCATGGGTGAAGTATGCATTGTGATGCTCATGTGAATTTACTTTTTTTTCGGCTTCAGATCAATGCCTACTTATCACTTAAAATGTTTTTGTTTTTGTTTTGAAGAATCTATATGGATCTCCTCACTGCTCCTTTACTGTGCTCACCTGTCCTTCTATACTGTAATGTAGCTAAAATACATTTAAGACAATCCTCTATACTAGATTTCCCTTTCCCTATTGGGGACTTGCATACACAACATCTATTTCTTCTGATTTAGAAATACAACTGAGTACATGATTGCCTTTTCTGATGCATCAGTGGCTCATATTTGCAAACGGCTTGGGATTATCATAAAGAATTACCTTCAAGTGTTCCAGAAGAAACAGCTTTATGAATTCAGCAATGCTGTATATACATCAGAGAGAATAGTTTTCACTCTCATAGGTCAAGGTTGAATTGCAGGGCATCCTTGTATTGAAATGAGATATGAATAAATATTGTTTTCTAGTATATGTTGTGTGTGTGATTATGTTTCTGAATTGAAAAAATTGGGGAGGAAATGTTGTGTACTGCCGTACGCATTTGACAGAAGACTACAGCTAGCTAGCTGCCACTAGGGGGAGTGCAATTCTAAGGCATGACCATTCAAATTGTCTTTCACTGTTCAGGGACACACTTATTTCACCTTGTTCATTAGTTTCGCAATGATCAGGCTGATGAAAACACCATCATTATATGATTAATATGAGAGTCTGCTCACAGTTAGCCATCGTAAACCTGTAGCAGCCATCCATAATCACATCCCCTCGTTCCTTCCTCTAACTGCATCCTTCTATCCCTCCTTAACCCACCATCCTGCCCTTTCTTTCTCCCTGCTTTATTCTTACACATTCTCTTTACAGTTTATTCCACCATGTTGCATTTCAACTTCTATAGATTGACCACTGACTCTCATCTCTCATCTCCCCCTCCACCCCTGAAGCCAGACCCCTCTCCTGGGTCACCCTACCCCATGTTGTAGTGCTGACATGTAGGGTAGGCTGCCTCTCGACATACGGGGCGGGGCGCTGGACGGGGGCCATTTCTCTTTATTTGTTTGACTTCACATTCAAGTCTCACTCTTAGCGGACAACTGGCTGCCATGATGAGATTGACCTGGTTGGGTATCAGTGATTGACTAGGAATGTTAAGTAGAGTGAGGGTCATACTACGATAATGCTCCATGTCAGTCTGTAGTAGCAGACCGCAGTCGGTGCTGGAGCATGTCAAGCAGCTCTCTGTATAAGCACATTTATTCTGATTGATGGCTCAACTGATACCACTGTGTGCCCTTTAGCGACTTTCATTTTGCTGGACCAGCAGATTCATATTGATACAGCACAATGATGATATAGCCATAAAGAGGCAGTATTTGTCTGACGCTGATAAATGCTTTCAGCTGTGATTCCACATTTGCTCTTAGAATATGTTGGGGTCTTTGGCTGGTCTCCAGAATACACAGCACTGTTTATGTAACACCATGCCATCCATTGGAAATTTGACCTTGACTTTAAACTTGGTGGTTATGCAGTGAGATAGCTGTTCTCTTACTGGGATAATGTAATGTCTTTGTCATAAAGGTTATGCCTCATAAAGAATGATGGTCAGAGGTGTGAGTGACGTCATTCAACCACCAAAGAGTTCTGACTTTCTATGTTCTATGTTAATCTCCTTTTTATGTTCCGTCAGTCTGGAGTAGTTTGAGATGTGCCGTATCTAAAAAATTAGTTAATATTGGTTTTCATCCAGTTAAATGTAATCGAAAATGTAGTCTACGTAATCGACAAAAGTTATTATTTATCACGAGGGCCATAAACAATAATTAGTAAGGCTGCATACTCAAAAAAGTTTAAAATCTCACCTTTCTTGTAAGAATAGTTATAAATTGCTGAGGTGTAATCATTTTTGAGGACACAAGTAAGTACACAGTACAAATATGATAAAAATGAAATATTTAATGATGTATTTCCTATTCAACAAAACTGAATGAGTAAGGGTTTAATTTACTTATATTATTTCTAAATATAGTATAATCACATTATAAAACGACTAACTATAAGATTTCACCTTCCTTATAACTGTAAAATATATATATTTGTATGTTTAGTGTTAGAGAAAATGTGCATATTTTCTAAAGGTCTTTCTTGGTCAAAACATCTTCCTCCATCCCTGTGAACATCTCAGAGAGCATGGCTTCCTGAACTTGTTAGGAACTCGCCTTTCATCTCATATTCATCTTGTCTGTCTATGACAAACAGAAAGTGTTTGTTTAAAATCTATGAATTATTTTAGATAAATCGATCTCTGAATGTGCTGAATGTACCGTGATGAAACCACTCTCCTGCTGCGCTACGATGAAACGATTGCAGCCATGTTCTTTGTCAGTGGCTTTCAGCCAGGAGTTGATGGACAGTCAGAAGAGTGAATGAAATGGTAGGAGGGACATCCCAGCTTTAAGTGGTTTCAGATTTCACATCTATGTCACACGGGCTCAGAAAATATACTCTGTGTCCAAGGGAACCATACTCTGTGTCCAAGGGAACCATACTCTGTGTCCAAGGGAACCATACTCTGTGTCCAAGGGAACCATACTCTGTGTCCAAGGGAACCAGGACTAAATGTGTGTCGGACGCTGGACCAGAAACACACATGTCCCCTAAACAGGGACTTTACAGTGGCTTGCGAAAGTATTCACCCCCCTTGGCATGTTTCCTATTATGTTGCCTTACAACCTGGAATGAAAATAGATTTTTTGGGGATGGGTTTGTATAATTTGATTTACACAACATGCCTACCACTTTAAAGATACAAAAAAAAAATGTGTGAAACAAACATGAAATAAGATATTTTTTTAAATGAAAACTTGAGCGTGCATAACTACCTTTTCAGCAATTACAGCTGCAAGTCTCTTGGGGTATGTCTCTATAAGCTTGGCACATCTAGCCACTGGGATTTTTGACCATTCTTCAAAGCAAAACTGCTCCAGCTCCTTCAAGTTGGATGGGTTCCGCTGGTGTACAGCTATCTTTAAGTCATACCACAGAGTCTGGGCTTTGACTAGGCCATTCCAAGAAATGTTAATGTTTCCCCTTATACCTCTCAAGTGTTGCTTTAGCAGTATGCTTAGGGTCATTGTCCTGCTGGAAGGTGAACCTCCGTCCCAGTCTCAAATCTCTGGAAGACTGAAACAGGTTTCCGTCAAGAATTTCCCTGTACAGTGCCTTGCGAAAGTATTCGGCCCCCTTGAACTTTGCGACCTTTTGCCACATTTCAGGCTTCAAACATAAAGATATAAAACTGTATTTTGTGTGAAGATTACACACAGGTGGATTGTATTTATCATCATTAGTCATTTAGGTCAACATTGGATCATTCAGAGATCCTCACTGAACTTCTGGAGAGAGTTTGCTGCACTGAAAGTAAAGGGGCTGAATAATTTTGCACGCCCAATTTTTCAGTTTTTGATTTGTTAAAAAAGTTTGAAATATCCAATAAATGTCATTCCACTTCATGATTGTGTTCCACTTGTTGTTGATTCTTTACAAAAAAATACAGTTTTATATCTTTATGTTTGAAGCCTGAAATGTGGCAAAAGGTCGCAAAGTTCAAGGGGGCCGAATACTTTCACAAGGCACTGTATTTAGTGCCATCCATCATTCCTTCAATTCTGACCAGTTTCCCAGTCCCTGAAAAACATCCCCACAGCATAATGCTGCCACGCCATGCTTCACGGTGGGGATGGTGTTCTCAGGGTGATAAGAGGTGTTGGGTTTGTGCCAGACAAGTGTTTTCCTTGATGGCCAAAAAGCTTAATTTTAGTCTCATCTGACCAGAGTACCTTCTTCCATATGTTTGGGTAGTCTCCCACATGCCTTTTGGCGAACACCAAACGTGTTTGCTTATTTTTTTCTTTAAGCAATGCCTTTTTTCTGGCCACTCTTCCGTACAGCTCAGCTCTGTGGGGTGTACGGCTTAAAGTGGTCCTATGGATAGATACTCCAATCGCCGCTGTGGAGCTTTGTAGCTCCTTCAGGGTTATCATTGGGCCTGACCGCTTCGTTTGCCCCTTTTACGGCGACGTTGTTTAGGTTCTTCGGCTGGGATCCGATCCATTGTTCTGGGTGGAAGGCAAAACACAGGATCCGCCTCGGGAAAGTCATATTCCTGGTCGTAATGATGGTGAGTAGACGTTGCTCTTATATTCAGTAGTTCCTCCCGACTGTATGTAATGAAACCTAAGATTACCTGGGGTACCAATGTATGAAATAACACATAAAAAAACAAAATACTGCATAGTTTCCTAGGAACGCGAAGCGAGGCGGCCATCTCTGTCGGCGCCGGAAGTATGTAGACTACTGTGCTTGTCTGATGCTTTAAGCCTGGTCCTCCATCTGCTGCTGGTCTTCGCAGATTCTGCCATTACGCTCCTGAAGTTGCTGGTAATGGGCTGCACCAGGGGTCGGCAACTTTTTCCATTTGAAGTGCCAATTTATCTTACAATTTCTACCGATCTGAGTGGCAGTTATGATTTTCATATGCACATTTTCATGTAACAGTTTCATTTAATTTATAATAGTATTCGTATCTCAATCATTATAATGTGGTTCTATTGCCATTGCCAACTTCTATTGTCATTGCCAACTATATAAAAATAGCCTACATAAAGCCAACTAATAAAAACATTGCAGCCTGCAGGTAGAAAATATCCTGATAAAAATAAATATCCTATAAATCACATTGGCTACACATGGCCTGTCTGCAACGAACTTGAAACATTGTATCAACTATTAATTGGTCCGGCCTCAAGCTCTGCTAGCAAATTTACAACATTGTATCAAATATTCTGGGCCCTCAGAGTTTCCAACTCTAGTGAGCTCCAGACAGACACAGCTGTAGGCTATTTGCACAAGGGATAAGAAGTAATCAGGTAGGCCTATTTTATGACGTTTCCCCCAGATCAGAGCATTACATTTTTCCCCCTTTCACCCCAAGTGATTATCAAAATATTTTTCAAATAGGCTACTTTGAGGAACTATTGTCATTCTCAATGGATGTAAAAACAGACTTTGTTTACTTGCTGTTTTAGGTGAAGAAAACATTTTGTTTGAGAAGCGCCACAGTGGTGGTGAGTTAAGACAATCATAAATCATATCAGATCCCCATATTTATAGGTCTACATTTGCATGTAGGCCAGGTAGCCTAGGTCTACTTCTATGTATAATCAGGTGACCTTACTCAAGATTGACAGGAGCGCTACAAATAAAAGACAATGAATAAATTGACAACTGTCTTAAATGGAATGAAATGAACCTAAACTTGTTCCTCACAAGTGTAGCCTAGGTTGTGTGGTCTGCAAACAGTGTTCACTTCGAAAATGAGAACGGTAAAAGACTAATGATAATATATTGAATACATTAACAGAAATTACCATAACCAATTAAGGGCAAATGTACTACTAGTGATACTGGTGTGCTATCCCGTGGCCTCTGTAATGGATTAGTTCACTGAGACATGCATGAATCAGACAAGTGTCTCGTGTGCCATTTAAAAATATATATTTCCACTACAAAAGTATGTGGATGCCTGCTTGTCGAACATCTCATTACAAAATCATGGGCATTAACATGGTGTTGGTCCCCTCTTTGCTGCTATAACATCCTTCACTCTTCTGGGAAGGCTTTCCACTAGATGTTGGAACATTGCTGCAGGGACTTGCTTCCATTCAGCCACAAGAGCATTAGTGAGGTTTGGCACTGATGTTGGGTGATTAGGCCTGGCTCGCAGTTGGCGTTCCAATTCATCCCAAAGGTGTTCGATGGGATTAAGGTCTGTGCAGGCCAGTCAAGTTCTTACAAACCGATTTCGACAAACCATTTCTGTATGAACTTCGCTTTGTGCACTGGGGCATTGTCATGCTGAAACAGGAAAGAGCCTTCCTCAAACTGTTGCCCAAAAGTTGGAAGCACACAATTGTCTAGAATGTCATTGTATGCTGTAGTGTTAAGATTTCCCATCGCCTCATCGCAGTGCTAGCCGTGCCACTAGAGATCCTGGTTCGACTCCAGGCTGTTGCAGCCGGTCGCGACCGTGAGACCTAATGGGCGTCGCACAATTAGCCCAGCGTCGTCCAGGTTAGGGGAGGGTTTGGCCGGTAGGGATGTTCTTGTCCCATTGCGCTCTAGTGACTCCTGTGGCGGACCGGGCGCAATGCACTCTGACACGGTCGCCAGGTGTACGGTATTTCCTCCAACACATTGGTGCGACTGGCTTCTGTGTTAAGCGGGCATTGTGTCAAGAAGCAGTGTGGCTTGGCTGGGTTGTGTTTCGGAGGACGCACAGCTCTCGACCTTCGCCTCTCCCGAGGCCATACGGGAGTTGCAGCGATGAGACAAGATTGTAACTACCAATTGGATACCACGAAATTGGGGAGAAAAAGGTATAAAAAATAATATGATTTCCCTTCGCTGGAAGTAAGGAGCCTGAACCATGAAAAACAGCCCCAGACCATTATTTCTCCTCCACCAAACTTTACAGTTGGCACTATGCATTCGGGCAGGTATCTTTTTCTTGGCATCCGCCAAACCCAGGTACGTCTGTCGGACTGCCAGATGGTGAAGCGTGATTCATCACTCCAGAGAATGCGTTTACACAGCTCCAGTATCCAATGGCGGCGAGCTTTACACCACTCATAGGCTTGTGTGTGGCTGCTCGGCGGTGGAAACCTATTTCATGTAGCTCCTGACAAACAGTTTTGTGCTGACGTTGCTTCCAGAGGCAGTTTGGAACTCGGTAGTGAGAGTTGCAACCGAGGACACGCTTCAGCACTCGGCGGTCCCATTCTGTGAGCTTGTGTGGCCTACCACTTTGCGGCTGAGCCTTGTTGCTCCTAGACATTTCCACTTACAGTTGACAGGGGCAGCTCTAGCAGGGCAGAAATTTTATGAACTGACTTGTTGGAAAGGCAGCATCCTATGGCGGTGCCACGTTGAAAGTCACTGAGCTCTTCAGTAAGGCCATTTTACTGCAAATGATCGTCTATGGAGATTGCATGGCTGTGTGCTCAATTTTATACACCTGTCAACAACGGGTGTGGCTGAAATAACCAAATCCACTCATTTGAAGGGGTGTCCACATACTTTTGTATATATAGTGCATTTGCTACTGCTCGACCCAAAATAATTCAGCCGACTATATGGAGTCAGCTCTAGAAATATCTAATTTACATAAGTATTCACAACCCTTTGATATGACAATCCAAACTGAGCTCAGGGGCTATAATTTCCTTTGATCCTTCTTGATTTATCATAACAACTTGATTGGAGTCCACCTGTGGCCAATTCACTTGTTTGGACATGATTTAGAAAGGAACACACCTGTCTATATAAGGTCCCACAGTTTACAGTGCATGTCAGAGCAGAAACTATACCATGAAGTCCAAGGAACTGTATGTAGATCTCCAAGACAGAATTGTGATGAGGTATATATCTGGGGAAAGGAATAAAACTATTTCTACAGTGTTTAAAGTTTCCAAGAGCACATAAAATGTCTTTAAAATTTAAAATAAACAATTCATTATCTCAAAAAGGTCTCCATCATTGGGAAATTTAAAAAATATGTAACTACCCATAGTCATAAATAAATTCCACAAATTAACTTTTAACAAGGCACACCTGTTAATTGAAATGCATTCCAGGTGACTACCTCATGAAGCTGGTTGAGAGAATGCCAAGAGTGTGCAAAGGTGTCATCAAGGCAAAGGGTGACTACTTTGAAGAATCTCAAATATAAAATATATTTGGATTTGTTTAACCCTTTTTTGGTTACTACATGATTTCATATGTGTTATTTCATAGTTTTCTTCACGATTATTCTACAATGTAGAAAATAGTAAAAATAAAGAAAAACCCTTGAATGAGTAGGTGTGTCCAAACTTTTGACTGGTACTATATGTAAATTAAATATTTCTGTATTTCATTTTCAATAAACAATTTCTAAAACCTGTTTTTACTTTGTCATTGTGGGGTATTGTGTGTAGATGGATGAGAGCACTTTTTTTAAATACATTTTGAATTTAGGCTGTAACACAACAAAATGTTGAATAAGTCAAGGGGTATGAATACTTTCTGAAGGCTCTGTATGTCTCTTGCTATCTGATTCTGTCTGTTATCCATCTGAATAACATATCACCAGAGAGGTGTGTGTGTGTGTGTGTGTGTGTGTGTGTGTGTGTGTGTGTGTGTGTGTGTGTGTGTGTGTGTGTGTGTGTGTGTGTGAGAATCAGACCAATGTTTTGACCAGTGGATGCTCCCATCTCTCTACCCCCTCAGACACGCTCTACAGTTTTGTGATCACAGAGACAGAAGAACTACCACCCACACAAACTAACGCCTGTAGCTAGTGCTCTTCACTTCAATTAGAGAGAAGATCTAATGGATATGTCTGTGTGAATCAACAAACATTAATGAATTGAGATGGATAAATAGAAAACAAACATGGCTATCGCTATCAGTTAACATTGTGGATTTGTGTTCATAAAACCAACGTTGATGTCCATTCATTTTATCCAGACCTTAGTGCATTTGTGGTGTCTCTAATTCAGTATGTTGCTTTCACAATTGTTTAGTAAATTCATATTAAATAAAACATTCCATAATTTAACAGTAAAGCAATAGCCCACTTGTTTACAGTCCACTGTATTAGTTCAGTAGAATATACAGTATTATGCATTCAAGGAACAAATCATGATTAAGAAGAGAGACAATTGAACTGTCTGTGTTGGTTTTGATTAATTTTGTCAGATGTTTGTAAATGGGGCACCCAGGCCTTTGAGACAGACTACTGATTGATTGCAGATGAATGAATTCCTCACTCTGTTCACAATAGGTGTTCAGTGTTGCTGCCTGTCTCTTTGTGTTGTGTTTTCTGGGTGCCATTGGCTGGTTCTTTCTGTAACAGAGGAAGCTCATATTGTGCTTAGAAGTGTGTGAAAGGGGGCATGCCATGACTGCCAGTCAGGGGGAGAAGGAGCTAAATGCCCAGATCAACAGGGCACTTTAGTGTGTGTGTGTGTGTGTGTGTGTGTGTGTGTGTGTGTGTGTGTGTGTGTGTGTGTGTGTGTGTGTGTGTGTGTGTGTGTGTGTGTGTGTGTGTGTGTGTGTGTGTGTGTGTGTGTGTGTGTGTGTGTGTGTGTGTGGTGGTATGGGGGATGGTGATGGATGGGGGTTGAATAATGATGAGATCATGATAGGCCCGGGCCTCATCCGTACCCCTGTTTCCCATGGCCCCTGGGACGGGGTGGTACAACAGTCTGGCACGGCCTCTCAGAGAACAGACCTGCGCTTGTCTAGGGGAGCCATGTTTGTAAAATCTCAGTTGATGCTCAGCTGATGATAAGGATGATATGCCGCTGTTTGATCCAGGGCATTGCTATGTCACCTCCAACCACTCCGTGAATACAAATTCAATTGACATCCTGTTTTCATTTTCCTGCCGATACCTTTCACACCACCTGTTCACACATAACCATTCACACCTTAGATATTCAATGACTTCATGAATAGCTTCATTTAGAGACCAAGTATTTTCATTCTCTCATACAATTCATGGGCCATTGTGTTCACTGCAATACCTCCTTGACCTTGACGGTTTAAAGCTCAAATATGCAACACTGAGGATTTTATTCCCTGAACAACAGCACTTGTAGCCTCTGCCTATTCTGATTACAGCATGGGTGTACACTCGTGCAGTTGTGGATAATATTGTGGCCACTCCCCATCGACCGTCTGTCCAATGAGGGCCCTTGCTGCAGGCTTCCATTTGCAGTTTCAATAGTACCATAGTGTTGCCTGGCAACCAGAATTGGCACATTTCAGGGAGGATCTATGTAGATGGCAGCAGCTGTAATTCACTTTAGCGGAGAGTGAGTGAGAGAGAGAACGTGAAGGTACAGATATTGAGGGAGAAGAGAGTCTAAAGTCAGAGAGGAGGAAAAGGGGGAGAGGAACGGGGTCAGAGACGCAGGGAGGGAGTGATAGAGGTAGAGGAGTCACCATCTCTTGCCTTCATCGAGGAAGTTTGCTTTTGCGGCCAAAGAGGAGGAGGAGGAGGAGAGGGAGGAGGAAGAAGAGGCCCATTGCTAAGCCTGTTTGAGACTGTGTCTATCAGAGAAGAGAGGCATGTGTGTTGTATGAAGGATTATTCCTCAGCGCTTCTGTACTCCCACAGACTCCAGTATCTTCTGGAGCGGTGGATCTATAGCCATGCCTCCCCACAGACTACCAGCCTGACACACGCTCTGGAGGGACGGGAACAGAGGACAGCCTGAGTGACCTGGATACGAGCTGTTGCAGTCTACAGTGTAGAAGTTATTTTAAGCAGATCCTGACTTCAATTTGGTCCGAGTTGATCCAAACAGATCCAAATAGCTTTTGGTCTGGATCCTGATCTAAGACTGCTTTAGATGGACCTGGTTCTCATCTGGGTTGGTGTTTGTTGAGACACACGTCCAGAACGGTTTTAACCTGGGGAGTTCCATAGAAGCACTGTAGTGCTCCAGAGAAGTTTACCCACTCAGGACCAAGACAGTGTGCCAGAAGAGGAGGATCTATGTCTGGATTCACACATTCAACACCTGGGCAATGTTCAATACCTGTGGTGCCATGATGTTTACTGGATCTGCTAACATGAACATACAACACCTGGCACCATGGGCTAACCAGCGCTGTCTCCTTATCTTGGCCCCCTGTTGATCTTCTGCAGGAGAACTTAGGAGCAGAAAAATGTGGAAATTTAAGGCATTCTGTATGGATTATTGGCATGTGTTGTGTCTACATCCTCACAATACTTTTCATAAGAGGTAAGTTGACTTTACACTAGATATTTTGCGATTTGTTCTGCAGGATGAAACACTTGTAATTAATTTGTGCCTGTGGCTCATGGATCTTTCTTCCTGTTCACATTTGAACACTCCAAATTGGAATAAAAAAAACCTCTGGAATTAATTGGTGTAGATGTTTTATAGACAGAAACTAAGAAGAACACATAGGGCAGTGTTTAGGCATAGTGCTAACAGTAAGTGTGATTGTGTGAGACATTATTCTGGGGTGTGAGCTGGCTGGACAACAATCGATTTCCCTGAGAGGAACAAGACACTTGGTTGGGTCACTTGGTCTCTTGGTAATGCTTGTCTACTTAATGTTGTCTACTATAATGGGATTGGAGCTGATCAGTGCTTAGGAAGAGAGAAGAGGAAGGGTGACTGGACTGATATCCACTCATCCATCGTGGTGTTCACCTTTCACCTAGTGCAGGATCTATGCAGGGTTGAGTCTACTGCTCCCATCGGGGCAGGTAGTGAATCTGTCTTTGTGAGCCTACACGTTACAGGTAGTGAATCTGTCTTTGTGAGCCTACACATTACAGGTAGTGAATATGTCTTTGAGCCTACACGTTACAGGTAGTGAATCTGTCTTTGTGAGCCTACAATCTGTCTTTGTGAGCCTACACGTTACAGGTAGTGAATCTGTCTTTGTGAGCCTACATTCTGTCTTTGTGAGCCTACACGTTACAGGTAGTGAATCTGTCTTTGTGAGCCTACACGTTACAGGTAATGAATCTGTCTTTGTGAGCCTACACGTTACAGGTAGTGAATCTGTCTTTATGAGCCTACACGTTACAGGTAGTGAATCTGTCTTTATGAGCCTCCACGTTACAGGTAGTGAATCTGTCTTTGAGCCTACACGTTACGGGTAGTGAATCTGTCTTTGTGAGGCTACAGGTAGTGAATCTGTCTTTGAGCCTACACGTTACAGGTAGTGAATCTGTCTTTATGAGCCTACACGTTACAGGTAGTGAATCTGTCTTTATGAGCCTCCACGTTACAGGTAGTGAATCTGTCTTTGAGCCTACACGTTACGGGTAGTGAATCTGTCTTTGAGCCTACACGTTACAGGTAGTGAATCTGTCTTTGTGAGGCTACAGGTAGTGAATCTGTCTTTGAGCCTACACGTTACAGGTAGTGAATCTGTCTTTGTGAGGCTACAGGTAGTGAATCTGTCTTTGAGCCTACACGTTATAGGTAGTGAATCTGTCTTTGAGAGGCTACACGTTACAGGTAGTGAATCTGTCTTTGAGCCTACACGTTACAGGTAGTGAATCTGTCTTTGAGCCTACACGTTACAGGTAGTGAATCTGTCTTTGAGCCTACACGTTACGGGTAGTGAATCTGTCTTTGTGAGCCTACACGTTACAGGTAATGAATCTGTCTTTGTGAGCCTACACGTTACAGGTAGTGAATCTGTCTTTGTGAGGCTACACGTTACAGGTAGTGAATCTGTCTTTATGAGCCTACACGTTACAGGTAGTGAATCTGTCTTTGAGCCTACACGTTACAGGTAGTGAATCTGTCTTTGAGCCTACACGTTACAGGTAGTGAATCTGTCTTTGTGAGCCTACACGTTACAGGTAGTGAATCTGTCTTTGTGAGCCTACACATTACAGGTAGTGAATATGTCTTTGAGCCTACACGTTACAGGTAGTGAATCTGTCTTTGTGAGCCTACAATCTGTCTTTGTGAGCCTACAATCTGTCTTTGTGAGCCTACACGTTACAGGTAGTGAATCTGTCTTTGTGAGCCTACACGTTACAGGTAGTGAATCTGTCTTTATGAGCCTACACGTTACAGGTAGTGAATCTGTCTTTATGAGCCTCCACGTTACAGGTAGTGAATCTGTCTTTGAGCCTACACGTTACGGGTAGTGAATCTGTCTTTATGAGGCTACACGTTACAGGTAGTGAATCTGTCTTTATGAGCCTACACGTTACAGGTAGTGAAATTGTCTTTGAGCCTACACGTTACAGGTAGTGAATCTGTCTTTGAGCCTACACGTTACAGGTAGTGAATCTGTCTTTGTGAGGCTACACGTTACAGGTAGTGAATCTGTCTTTATGAGCCTACACGTTACAGGTAGTGAATCTGTCTTCATGAGCCTACACGTTATAGGTAGTGAATCTGTCTTTATGAGCCTACACGTTACAGGTAGTGAATCTGTCTTTGAGCCTACACGTTACGGGTAGTGAATCTGTCTTTATGAGCCTACATGTTACAGGGCAGGGATTTATTCATGTTGCCGTGCAGTCTCCTTGGAGTGTAAGATTAGATTTTATGTTGGATGATTGTATCGCAGGTCAGTGCTATCAGCTTAGTGGCAGAAACATAGAGTGGGGAATGATCTTCAAATGGCTTTAAGTAAGTGCAGGGCAGGTCATCTTACTGAATCTAGTCAGAGTGTTTCCTCTCAGCATTTGATATACAGCACTGTACATAAAGTAGGTAGTTTACACAATAGGAAGGTGGAGCCGCGCACACTTACGAAGCATTCTTCAATTCATCCTCCCCTATCCCCTCTACAGGGACTATAAAATACTCCCCATGTCTCTGACTGCCTGTCACGAGCGGATAGCTGACGTTCTATATTCTAGTACAGCTGCTGTGATTCCACCATGCTGTTGAGAATACGAATGTTTGGCTGACTCCCACAGAAAAGACGTTATCCACACTCAAGGAGAACAACCAAGGGTGGAATGAACCCCCCCCCCCCCCAAGCAGAGATGTGTTGTAAGCGGCCGACACTAATATCATGCATTTTGAGGTATACTGCATTTTGAAGCTTCAAGAGCAATGAGAAAAGGGTTTTATGTTCTACATAACCATAAAGCATCCGTACTCGTTGGTGATAATCGAAACTATAATAATCAATTTATTAACTTATCTAATAACTCTCACCTTCTGCAACTTCACCACTGTTAAAGTAACATTTCATATTGATATACATCACAGGCGTAGCCTACATGTGGAGTTTTTCTCATGCATAACCCATATAGTTGGTTTAATGTTGCCGACCGCTTCAGGCCTGAGTTTGATGTCTAAATTAGAACTGAGCTGCATTTGGAGACACGGGTGACTGATCCAGAGTCTGTGGAACCCTCAGAAGCACCTGTCACACTGTCACATCTATCCTAATGTATTCTCACACACACACACATGCACACACACGCTGTGGTCATTAGTATTCATAGGATGAGGACATTTCCATAATGCATTGCATAGCAGTTATTTTACCCTGAAAACAGTGCCTCCTGTCACTTTATATTGCTGGGAATTCTCATCAGTTGTAGGTACAGTCGTCACACTGCATGGATGGGTGTTGAGTCAGTCACGTTTCTTCTGGTATTGACACATGCTAAACATTGTGTTGACATTTGCTAAACATTGCTAATTGGAATACTGAATAGCAATACTTCTTATTCCTCTTCCTTGTATTTCCTCTTAGTTTAATATCTCAGTCCATTATGGTGCAATGGGAGACATTCTATGTGCTGCTTCATTATCTTCCATCCATGACAGAGCTTGAAAGAGCTGAATACAGACACTACAGAGAATGTGGGAGGGACATCTTGAAATGGGAAAGTGAAAAGAATAGGCGATGAGAAGAATAGAGAAACTAAGAGGCTATACCGATACAGAAAGGCAGGGGGACTGTACAGTAGCTCTTATATCCTTTGGGATTGCATTAGAGATTCAGGGAGGGAGAGGAGGAGCCTCTAAATTCAAACTAAGAAAGATCTTTCTCACTTCCTATTTTTCCTCATTGTTTATATGCAAACATTCAGTGCTGGACCCTGAAAGACAATATTAATAGAGGTGCTTCCACCTCTTTCTCTCCATCTCAATCACAGCAGTGGAGGAACACAGTGGACAGGCCATGGACACTATACCCTCTGTCCCATTGGTGGACGAGTCTCTCTCTCTGTCTGCGCGTGCGTGTGAGAGACACTGTAGTCTCTAACATTATGAAAACCTGTTATTTATGCCTGATTAAAAATACTTCATTATGTTCCTGATTCCTCAGTCACTGGAATAACGTAGTCATTATGGGTTGTGACTCGAAACACCAGCAGAGAGTTTACAGTAACATGGTCAGATTCTGTTCCAAGACTTTAGCTAAGTTGTTAAAGCAAGGCCGGTGTAGTAACTGAAAACAGCCTTTCCCAGCTGCTGAACTGGGGCTAACCCTCCCCCTGCTTGGCCTTCCTATTGAGAGCTCTGTAATTTTTGGACATGGGCCCAGGTACTAGGCACACGCGTACACACGTACACACACACACACACACACACACACACACACACACACACACACACACACACACACACACACACACACACACACACACACACACACACACACACACACAGCACAGCACAGGCATCACCATTGGGGATCATAGACAGTCCCAGCCAGATGGGTTAGGGTGCGTTGTAAGGAAACAAAAATAAGGGTTGTCCTCAAGAAAGCAAGGAGAGAGGGAAAGAGTGGTGTAGTAGTGAACAGTATGGGTGGAGAGGGGGGGGGGGTGTAGTAGTGAACAGTATGGTTGGAGAGAGGGAGGGGTGGTGTAGTAGTGAACAGTATGGGTGGAGAGAGGAGAGGTGATGTAGTAGTGAACAGTATGGGTGGAGAGAGGGAGAGGTGATGTAGTAGTGAACAGTATGGGTGGAGAGAGGGGGGGTGTAGTAGTGAACAGTATGGGTAGAGGGGGGGGGGTGTAGTAGTGAACAGTATGGGTGGAGAGGGGGGGTGTAGTAGTGAACAGTATGGGTGGAGAGAGGGAGGGGTGGTGTAGTAGTGAACAGTATAGGTGGAGAGAGGGAGAGGTGATGTAGTAGTGAACAGTATGGGTGGAGAGAGGGGGGGGGGGGTGTAGTAGTGAACAGTATGGGTGGAGAGAGGGAGAGGTGGTGTAGTAGTGAACAGTATGGGTGGAGAGAGGGAGGGGTGGTGTAGTTGTGAACAGTATGGGTGGAGAGAGGGGGGGGGTGTAGTAGTGAACAGTATGGGTGGAGAGAGGGGGGGGGGTGTAGTAGTGAACAGTATGGGTGGAGAGAGGGAGGGGTGGTGTAGTAGTGAACAGTACGGGTGGAGAGAGGGAGAGGTGATGTAGTAGTGAACAGTATGGGTGGAGAGAGGGGGGGGTGTAGTAGTGAACAGTATGGGTGGAGAGAGGGGGGGTGTAGTAGTGAACAGTGGGTGGAGAGAGGGAGGGGTGTAGTAGTGAACAGTATGGGTGGAGAGAGGGAGGGGTGGTGTAGTAGTGAACAGTATGGGTGGAGAGAGGGAGGGGTGGTGTAGTAGTGAACAGTATGGGTGGAGAGAGGGGTGTGGTGTAGTAGTGAACAGTATGGGTGGAGAGAGGGAGGGGTTGTGTAGTAGTGAACAGTATGGGTGGAGAGAGGGAGGGGTGGTGTAGTAGTGAACAGTATGGGTGGAGAGAGGGAGGGGTGGTGTAGTAGTGAACAGTATGGTTGGAGAGAAAGGCGAGGGGTCTTGTAGTAGTGAACAGTATGGCTGGCGTGAGGGAGGGATGGTGTAGTAGTGAACAGTATGGGTGGAGAGAGGGAGGGGTGGTGTAGTAGTGAACAGTATGGGTGGAGAGAGGGAGGGGTGGTGTAATAGTGAACAGTATGGGTGGAGAGAGGGAGAGGCGATGTAGTAGTGAACAGTATGGGTGGAGAGAGGGGGGGGGTGGTGTAGTAGTGAACAGTATGGGTGGAGTGAGGGAGGGGTGGTGTAGTAGTGAACAGTATTGGTGGAGAGAGGGAGGGGTGGTGTGGTAGTGAACAGTATGGGTGGAGAGAGGGAGGAGTGGTGTAGTAGTGAACAGTATGGGTGGAGAGAGGGAGGGGTGGTGTAGTAGTGAACAGGATGGGTGGAGAGAGGGAGGGGTGGTGTAGTAGTGAACAGAGGGAGAGGTGGTGTAGTAGTGAACATTATGGGTGGAGAGAGGAGGGGTGGTGTAGTAGTGAACAGTATGGGTGGAGAGAGGGAGGGGTGGTGTAGTAGTGAACAGTATGGGTGGAGAGAGGGAGGGGTGGTGTAGTAGTGAACAGTATGGGTGGAGAGAGGGAGGGGTGGTGTAGTAGTGAACAGAATGGTTGGAGAGAGGGAGGGGTGGTGTAGTAGTGAACAGTATGGGTGGAGAGAGGGAGGGGTGGTGTTGTAGTGAACAGTATGGGTGGAGAGAGGGAGAGGTGATGTAGTAGTGAACAGTATGGGTGGAGAGAGGGAGGGGTGGTGTAGTAGTGAACAGTATGGGTGGAGGAGGGAGGGGTGGTGTAATAGTGAACAGTATGGGTGGAGAGAGGGAGGGGTGGTGTAGTAGTGAACAGTATGGGTGGAGAGAGGGAGGGGTGGTGTAGTAGTGAACAGTATGGGTGGAGAGAGGGAGGGGTGGTGTAGTAGTGAACAGTATGGGTGGAGTGAGGGAGGGCTGGTGTAGTAGTGAACAGTATGGGTGGAGAGAGGGAGGGGTGGTGTAGTAGTGAACAGGATGGGTGGAGAGAGGCAGGGGTGGTGTAGTAGTGAATAGTATGGGAGGGGTGGTGTAGTAGTGAACAGTATGTATGGGTGGAGAGAGGGAGGGGTGGTGTGGTAGTGAACAGTATGGGTGCAGAGGGAGGGGCGGTGTCATAGTGAACAGTATGGGTGGAGAGAGGGAGGGGTTCGTGTAGTAGTGAACAGTATGGGTGGAGAGAGGGAGGGGTGGTGTAGTAGTGAACAGTATGGGTGGAGAGAGGGAGGGGTGGTGTAGTAGTGAACAGTATGGGTGGAGAGAGGGAGGGGTGGTGTAGTAGTGAACAGTATGGGTGGAGTGAGGGAGGGCTGGTGTAGTAGTGAACAGTATGGGTGGAGAGAGGGAGGGGTGGTGTAGTAGTGAACAGGATGGGTGGAGAGAGGCAGGGGTGGTGTAGTAGTGAATAGTATGGGAGGGGTCATGTGTAGTAGTGAACAGTATGTATGGGTGGAGAGAGGGAGGGGTGGTGTGGTAGTGAACAGTATGGGTGCAGAGAGGGAGGGGCGGTGTCATAGTGAACAGTATGGGTGGAGAGAGGGAGGGTATGTGTAGTAGTGAACAGTATGGGTGGACATTGGGAGGGGTGGTGTAGTAGTGAACAGTAAGGGTGGAGAGATGGAGGGGTGGTGTAGTAGTGAACATTATGGGTGGAG